>NC_056741.1:1282918227-1283208227 GCF_019279795.1 Protopterus annectens | reverse complement strand
GGTGAGTGCAGTCAACATGTGTAGTCATAAACAGAAAAAGGCAAAGGAAGTCTTTTATGAAAGACAGACAGCCTATCAGGAGCACATGGCAGGATAACCAGTCAGGAAAGGGGGGTATGGTTAAGAAAGGAATTCAATGAGCAGAGAATTGGGGAGGAGCCTGGTAGTGGTTAAGATGTTTATAGGGCTGACAGTGGATAAAACAAGACAGAAACCTGAACAGAGGAATGTCTCCTCATTGTGGTCTACATGGATACAAGTGATCTGTCCTATGCATGAGTGGACTCCATCATGGCAGTTGTAAAGAAAAACAGTGAAGTAGCTGAGAGATACAGGGAACTGTGGAACACTGTGGCAATTTTAGAATTACTGTCAGTGCAAACAGCTACTGGGGAAGGAAGGAAGGAATTAAGTTCCTTTAAGTTTAGTTTAATTGCTGGGGGAGAAAGTGAGGAGAAGCCCACAAGCATAACACCGTGGAGAGCAAAGGGGAGGTTTGACAATAGAAGAAACGTTGTGCTGGCGACAGGCTGCACATCAGGAAGAAGAAACAGCAGTGCTTTGGAGGGCTACATCCAAAATATTGCACATTTAAAATGAGACAAAAGTGAGGAGTGATGAATAAAAAAAAAAAAGGCATATCTAGCCCTTCCTAAATGAGGATGCTGATTATCCCCTTTTCTGTGTTTGATGTTTTAGGCAAAGACACTGTTATTGACACATATGTCTTTAGTTTTCTAGTCAGCTTTGTGTGTTAAAATAGTTGTTTTCCATCATCAGCAAATTCCATTAAGCATTTTAGTGTAATCTAGTTCTATTTAGTTTTCATATTTGTATATTTGTCTTGCGGCTTGTTTACTACTTTTGCTCTTCTTCTATGCTTTCTCAAACAATCACACCCTTGAGTAGTTAAATTCATTTGAATAAAGAAATATTACTTTATGGCTGTATGAGTGGCTTTGGATTATGTTACTCTCTTTATTAACCATCATGGAAACTAGAGCATTATCGCATTTACTAACATGTTTTGCATATGGTAATATCTGCTACAGCTGACTGGCTGTAACTTTTTTATTACTTAAACATATTCTTTTTCAGCTTAATGTTTATCAATGCAGTGTGTGAAGATGTGAAAGTCATTTTAGTATTATCTTTGGAACTACTTTTAAAGTTACTTGGGAGAAAGCAGTTACTGGATAGCTGGTCATTTGGTCCTATTTTTGGAAAAAGAAGTGCTCGATTTCATCTGAAGATATTAGCTTCCACATTTTACCTGGCAGTCAGCCCAGAGGAATAAATCTCTGCACTATTAATGAGCTATTTTCTGTGCACACGGTACAAGGTTTGATTCCTTCAACCTTCTTTTGCTACTGTCTGACTCTGAAAAAGTCACTTAACCAGACAGTGCTCCTGAGTGACCACTGAAAAGGGTCAATTTGTCCAGTGGGCTTAACTAGACAGTAACTAGGTAAAGAAAAATAAATAATGATAAAAAATGCCTCCATATCAGACGATGCCTCCACGTTTATGAACTATGTTACTTGACCTTTTGCCTTCAGTGTGGTTCTAAGTATGTTGATAAGTTTGCTTTCTGTGGAGGTCCTTCCATTCAATTTGTCTTACTTAAACCTATTTGGAAATCGTTGATGATATATGTTTGTACGTTCAAGATTTTAATGGTATAAATGTTTAAAAGGCATGGTTATTTTAAAATTATGCATGGTAGCATCTGTAAGTAGGAAAGATAAACATTAGTAATGTCAAATCATTCTTTTGTTCAGATTGAATTTTATGTGCCTGCCAACTAAGCATTATTAAAGTGATAAGAAAATAAAAAATAAAACATTAAGCAAATATATAACAAATATGATGCTGAGCCGCATGGCAAGTGGCACTGATTTTTGCAGAGATGGAAGTCTATCAGGATTCCTGCTAGTTACTCATGAACATGAGTCAGCTTCTCCTTCTGTGGGCGTTCTCTTTTCATTCACTGTTAATGCTCCTGCAGCCTGGTTACCAGTGTCTTAACAAGATAATTCTAATTTGATGCTCATCCTTAAAATCTAGTACTTTCTTTCTAGAAAGGTTTCAGACTTCATTTTTAAGGCCCCACCATTTATTCCTGCAACTAATGTGAGGCTCATTGGCTTCTAGTTTTCTGGTTCACCTTTTAGTTCTCCTGTGTTCACAATTACTACAAAAGTTGTGGATTAGTTCATCCATTTATGAAGAAAAACAAGAAAGAAAAACACAGCATGGACTCCTGGGGAACACTGTTCTCAATGGAAGAGAACAGCAGCAATTAAGTGGTCCACTTCTCTTATATTCCTTCCTGTAGTTCATGGCTGACAATACTAAAAATTAAATTTTACACACCCTTTAAAAAGTATAGTGACATATAAAAGAAACAACTGCATTTTTGTAGGTGCAGGGACTTTGTTAGACCTCTGTCTGAGAACTGTACACAGAAATGTGATATTTCTGTTATATCAGGCTCCTTCAGAACAGAAAGCTTTAATTTTACAGGTAAGTACATGGAGAAGATTGTCTTTCTTTGGTTTATTGAGGGGAAGGTCTGTGTGTTGGTATACATGCAGTAGCTGCACTAATATACTAATTAATATGTGTGGGATCAGCTGTTGTGACTCTGCAACCACTTGCACTGGTGTTTACAGGCAGTTGGGTGTGGTTGTATTTGAACTGGTGTACGCAGGCAGTTGTTTGTGTTTGCACTTGTGTAAGCAGGCAGTTGGGTATAATTATGCTTGCACTGGTATTTGCAGACAGTTGGGCTTGGTTATACTTGCACTAGTATATACAGGCAGTTGGGTATGTTTTAGTTGCACTTGTAAATGCAGGCAGGCATACCTCACAACTGTACAGATTTTTGCAGAATGTCCAGATTTTTCCCTTATATTTTTGGTCCATTTTTTATAAAATTGTGTTTTTTCTGGCAAAGTAGAGGCAAATCTTTAAAGATTGAAGTTAGAAAATAATGGCAGACAATTGAGTTTCAGACTTCATACCCTAAAGAAAATTCATGCTAATTAAAAACCTTTTATTTTATCAACTTTCTAAGTTTATAAGAGCAATATTTAAAAATTGTCCCTATTTTTGGGCCTTTGTCCCACTTTTGTTTATGGCTTTGCTCAGATTTCTTGCTACAAGGGTATGAGAGGTATGCAGGCAGTTGAGCGTGGTTGTACTTATACTGGTGTATTCAGGCAGTTGGGTGTGGTTGTACTTGCACTGGTGTATGAGGGAATTTAGGTGTGGTTGCACTTGCACTGGTATATATACGCAGGTGAGAATGTTGTACTTGCACTGGTATATGCAGGCAGTTTGGTGTGGTTGTACTTGCGCTGGTTTATGTAGAGAATGCATGTGAATGTATGTGGACTTTCATTAGTGTCTGAAGGATATGTGTTGGAGCATACATTCATATCTATATCTGCCTAAGAAATAGCTGAACTAAGAGCTGAGATAGGATGCACCTTACTTTCTCTATTCATATGTCTTACAGTAGATTACTGTAAATGTATGAACTAGATATGTGACAAGAAACAAAGAAAGACAAGCCATATTTATGGATCATTAAACTGAATTAATTTTCAGTCACCTGATCTTTCAAGATATACTCATTGAACATGTAGGGATTGGTATTTTTTTCATTTGGGCAACATTCTTCATAATTCCCATTTAAAGAAGATTGCCCTTGCACTACTTTAATTAATGTAACTAACTCTGAGGCATCTACCTTAATTAATGTAACTAACTCTGAGACATCACAGTTGTATAAAAAATAGTTGATGACTGTTTGGTGGGTCAGGCTTGACCTTTTAGATGTCACAGAAGAGCATCTCATTGCAGCAGTCGAATACTCTCAGTTAGTGGTTGATTGGGAAAAGATCTTAATAATGTGATGACATCTATTTACATATATAAAATACCTCCAGGAATCATCAGTTTCCTTATTGGGTCACAGCTGCGGAACCCAGATCAGTTATTCTTGCATTATGTCATTATTTGTGTTGTTGATGAGTCAGAGACTCTTACTAAAGCAATCTTGAATATTATGTGGGATTTGGATTTGTTTAGGTGATTATCACTGTAACATTTTTGTAAGATAACTCAGTGGTCTTTATTTTCTAGCTAGGCTCTGGCATGTCAAATGTCATGATTGATAGAGTCATCTGGTCCATGTTAACTTGGAGCTTCCCATAATCAGGTCACTTAATCCAGAGTTGTTTGATTACAGGAATTTAAGAAATGATATGTGTGGTAGCCAGATTCTGGTGCTTACCCAGCTTCCCTCTGGATTGTGGCATAGATGATAATGAGCAGTTTTTCTTGGCCTACAATGAGGGTATCGCTGACATTCTGATCACTTCATTACATTTCATTTGTCTGTCTACTGAGGCACGATAGCTTTTGTATGATCAGAACCTCACTCGTTTAAGACAAGAATGTTAAATGATGGAACACAATAAGGAAGGAGGAGCTTGCTTGAGGAGGGACTTCTGCTGAATGAACACTATTCTGTGTAGCAAAGTGAAAAAAAGGCATGTTATTTTACTGCATATCCTTGGTCCACTTATTTTCCTAAACTATTAGGATTTCTCCAAGGACTGGAATGTTCTACCTAGTTTTAAGGAGGCCTTAATTTTCCTTTTTTAAGACTACATCTGTGTTTCTCATACACTAAAAAATTTCCACCATATCTCTATCTAACTTGCTATTTAAGAGAAATGTTATTCAGAAAATTACTAGTGTACAGCCTGAGTCAGTCTTAACAGCTCATTCTATTCTTAACCCTTTTCACTTTGGTTTTAGGACTCATGAAAACACTGAGATGGGTCTCATCAGTACTGTTAATGACTTCCTAACTATGAGAGATCTATGCTTCTATTCAAGTTTGGCTATTCTTATCTCTCAGCTGCATTTGGCACCACAGACCATCAGATCCTGTTGGAGTGTCTGCATCTTCACTCTGGACTTACTTCCACAGTCCTCTGGCAGTTTGTCCCCTGCTTCTTGGGACAAATACAAAGAATGACTGCTACTTCTTCATGCTGCTCCTGCATTGTGTAGTTATGCTGGGTCATTATTTTTCTTAGTTTATCTGCTTCCATTAGGAGATGTCATTCAAGGGAGAAAACTGAGACATTACTTTTATGGGGATTATACCAAGATGTACCTTTCTAATACCAAGAACATATGATGGCTCTGGATTTCCCTGAGGATACTTTGGACGTCAGCCTGACTTAGATGATAAAAAGGCTTAACACTACCAAGTACTAAAACATTAACCAGATGTGTAAACATCTGTCCCTCCACAGTTCTTTGCCTTTTACCCACAAAAATATCTGTGGAGGAAATAGTTTGGAGTTTGTCGCAAAGTTGCATAATGTTGTCGCAAAGTTGCATAATGTCAGTGATCACTAGGCACTTTGCGACCAAATTGCATTTGTTATTGAAGCTTCTTGTTTCTGTCTGTTTGGTAATATCCACATTAGATACCTAGCAGTAATGGCCCATGAATGGTCGTTTTGCTTTGCATGATTGCAAAACCTTTGTCTGATGTTTCCTAGTAAAGACCTCAGATGCTACTGTCAGTACTATGCAACCTGGTTGTTGAGGGATACTTCCCATTTTAATCATATATCATATCATATCATATCATACTTATGCTGCATAAACTACAGGACAACCCAAGGTGTTGAGGGAAAAGGAGACGAATCTGGCGCATATATGCCCAGCTCTACACAGTTTGCTTCCTGTCTACCTAAACGTGCTGTATACCCCCTGTCAGCCAGTCCAACATTTCTTGGCTGCAGTAGGACAACTACTGACTCCCAGAGGCCAGATAGAAATATCAGTTATCTGTAGCTTTCCTTATCAGACAGCTTCCCATTTAAACTCACTAGCTTTGGAAGATTTGGTCCACTCTGGCAGCTTTAAAAGATCACTGAAATGCAATCACTTTAATTGTACATATCTTAGTTTTAATGAATAATGGTAACCAACAATCTACTGATTTTGTATATTAATGCTTTACTCCTTACCGTTTCTAACCCTGATATGCATATAAATGACAATAATACAATTATAAAATTGGTTTGCTTTAAATAAAATGATCATTCAAGCACAGTTTGAATTTAGCTGATGGATGTTTTTCTAACAACTTTCTAAATAAGTACATGCATATGTATGTATGTATTTATTTATCTATGTATTTATTTGTCTTTGTTTACTGGGAAAGTCCGACTGGTTAATACCCATTCTCAGAGGAGGCTCGGGGAGAAAAGCTCCATTTGCTTATATTGTATTATACTAAGTTCCAGTCAAACACAGAGTAACTACATTTCTATTTACATTTATACGCAAACTGTAGTTACATTTCAATTTACATTTATACACAGATGGTAGTTGCATTTATACATAGATTTCAAAGATTTTACAGAGGTGGAAGTTACTAAAGAGAAAGCACATAGGGCTGCCACCTTTTAAGCCGGCCAAAGTGGGACATGGGGATGTGGCCAATATGGCACTGGCCACACCCTCTACCATGACGTCATCACCAGAGTGGTAAACGAGATGCTGCTATGGGCACAACGGATGGCTGCTGGAGTGGCTAGCTGGTTGGTGGGAGTAGCTGCTGGATGGATGGCTTGATGGATGGATGCCTGGTTGGATGGATAACTGGCTGCATGAATGGATGGATGGCTGGCTGGCTGGATGGATGGATGGATGGATGGATGGATGGATGGATGGATGGATGGATGGATGGATGGATGGATGGATGGATGGAGGATGGCTGGCTGGCTGGCTGGCTGGATGGATGGATGGAGGAGGAGGATGGCTGGCTGGTTGGATTGAGGAGGAGGATGGCTGGCTGGATGGATGGATGGAGGAGGAGGATGGCTGGCTGGCTGGCTGGCTGGCTGGCTGGAGAAGGATGATGGCTGGCTGGCTGGATGGAGGAGGATGGCTGGCTGGCTGGATCGCTTGTTATAAAAAAAAAAAAATCTCGGTCTTTTTTTAGCGGCTGTAGAAGCGCTTAAAACAAAGCGCTCCTATAGCTGCGATCTTTGCAGGGCTCTTCCTGCCCCAATCCCACCCCTTTCATGAATTGCATCCAATTGCTGCATGAATTAATGCACTCAGACCTAACAGGCAGCAGCTTTGCCTGCAGGTCCGGGTTGGTGACATAACTGAATTGCCGTGAAAAAGCCGGAAGTAATTGCGACTTTTCCATGGCAATTCACTGCGATTGCAAAAGCGGGACTTTTGAGGTCCCACTACTTGATACAGCAGGCAACGGGATAAGATGGCTTAACCCGTGAGTGTCCCACTGACAACGGGATGGGTGGCAACCTTGAAAGCACACATGCAACTTAGTGGATTGTACAGGCAGTAGTTATGTATAAAAATTGTTTTGCCATTGAGAATACTATGTTTAAGGAGAGTATTTTGATAGTATTGTACAGTGAAAAAGTTTTAACCCTGTGATAAGTATGTACAGGACAAGGATTGGTTAAGATGTTGTTTAAGCAGTGGTTTAAAACTACTGAGTTTGTCGGAGAGTTTTATTTGCATAGGGATACCATTCTAGAGTTTAGCAATGCATTGGAAGTAGATCGAGTCTCCTGCAACATCATTTTACTTATTTGTAAGTAATAAGAATTTGTTACTAGAGAACGGAGGTCCCTTGCTGGACAGTACGGCAGTAATAAGTTTTATCATGCAGGGCATTTTCTGGATGATGAATGAGTTTGTGTGCTGTAGTCAGTTGTGAGTATGTTAGACAATTATGCAGTTCAAGACAGTTTAATTGCTTTAATCTAAGACAATGGAGGGTCCTATGGGAGAGACTAGTGGCAAATTTAGCTATTTTATTGAAGCAGGAGGCAAGTTTCTTTCTTTGAGGCTAGGAGTGGCGTATAAGAGAGTCAGCAGTAAAAAGGTGGTGGATAGAGATTTTCTTGCAGTAAACTGCCGCGGTGGTACGGCGGTAGTGTTGTTATCTCACAGCAAGAGGTTCTCCTGTTTGATTCTCGGCTGGGCTTGGGAGTGCCTTCTGTGTGGAGTCTACATGTCCTCCCCGCGGTTGGGTAGCGTTCAAAAGACATGCGTGTGTAAATGGGCGTGCCTTCATTGAAGGTTGAGCATTGAGCTGTCACCTCAGCGTTCCGTAAAAATCTACTGCCAATCATTAGCGGACCGGAGTTCCGCTGTGGTGACCCCTTACCGGGAAAAGCCGAAAAACAAACAACATTTGTAAGGAATTCGTTGATCCTATAAAGGGAGCCTAGTTTCTGGTGTGTAGATTTAATGGTGTGCAGTATGTGATGGTCATATTTGAGACTGTCACATATTGTAATGCCTAGAAGCTTACTGTAAGTTACAGTTTTAATGACAGTATTATTTGCTGACTTTATAGTAAAAGATTGCTTTTGATTTTGACAACTTTTTGAGGTGAAAAGCATTAACTTAGTTTTCTTGGGGTTTAGTAGTAAGTTTGATTCTTTGAGCCTGGTTTCAACAGAAGAGAAAGATTTTTGGGTGATGACTTGGAGCTTATTTATTGTTGAGGCTGCACATATAAATGTTGAGTCATCTGTGTATTGAACTAAACTAGCATGGTGAGTGGAGGTGTGGAGGTCATTAATAACTGTATTAAATAGGAGGGGGCCCAGAATAGAGCCCTGGGGGGCACCTGTAGTAACTGGCTGAAAGGATGAGTAGGTTTGTTGCCATTTAAAGCTTGTTGTCTTCCAAATAGTTAACTAAGGAACCACAACAAGGAGTATTGTGAAAGCCCTATTGAGGAGAGTTAAACGAATAGTTGCTGGTGTGAAGCATATGCACTGCAAATAGCAGTAATGTAGATCAGTGCAGAATGACAACAAAGGCACTCGATGGCAACATGTAAAAATGTAGAATTTAATAATGCCTGTAAAAAACTACTAATTATACTGCTTCTTAGTTTAATATTAAAACAACTACTGATATCCACTTATTAACTAAGAATTTTTTATTTGGTCCTGGTCTTTTTACACCCAAGAAGAAGAGAGTATTTTTTTTAGTTTAATTGAAATGGGCATTGTCTCTCTCCTACTTTTGACACATTAGAAGAATCTTTGTGGGTTCTGTTCAAGCAGCTTTAGTGTATACAAACATTACGATAGAAGTTTACTGACTTTAACTTAAGTAACTTATATACAAACTAACTACTGCAATCATACATGCTTACTCTCTGGCTGCACTCTCAAAATGGCACTGGGAAGTGCACCTGCCTGGTGTTTATATGTGCACGTTCAGTCCTTGATATGATTCTTAAAGACACAGCACATACACTCCGATCTACATCTTCCCTCTTTGAGAAATCGTGCAACGTCATGCAGATATTACAAGTAGTTCTTTGTCATGTAATTATACAAGACTAGTGCATATATATATATATATATATATATATATATATATATATATATATATATATATATATATATATATATATATATATATATTGGTTGGGAGGGTGGCCTAATGGTTAAGGTGTTTGCCTTACAAACACAAGGTACAAGGTTTGAGTCTCCCACGGGATAATTGGCTAGGCTTAAAATGGCTCGCAAGGGCAATTAGCCTAGTACTAATCTATGAACCTATGTGTATATATATATATATATATATATATATATATCACCAAAGAAAGTTCCAGCACTGCCAAAATGAATAAAACAAATACGCTAGAAATGGGACAAATTCAATCTTTATTCCAAGCTCGCAGACAGCAGAAAAAATATATCCAGACCGGTTTCACCCTCTAGGCGTCATCAGTGGATAACAAAATCACATTTCAATCATCTTTTTATATATATCTCCCTTAGAGAGACAACCAATAAAATAAGATCTACGTAGTCATACTCGCTTCATTTGTTGCATCCCATTAAAGGGGTATAACCATATGTATCCATACACACACATATACTTCAACTATATCTACTTAAATAACTTAAAGCTACCAATTCTCATTCAACCCAGGTTTATGCAAAGCCCCTAAAGTCAAAATCCACATTCTCTCTTTCTTATCCAGTATTGTATGTCTAACATCATCTCCTATAACATTTTTATTTATAGTATCTATCCATACAATTTTAAATTTAAAAAAAGTAACTTTATGCCCCCATATCATCCGAGGGTGAGACTGTTTGAAAAGAATATACTTAGTGAAATACATAGGAATCAAAACAACATCTTCAGACACCATGGGTATAATTTGACTTTTAAGCAAAGAGCTGCTTTAAAGGGATTAATGGAAAATAAAGATTTGGTAATAGTAAAAGCGGATAAAGGAGGTGCCTTAGTATTATGGGATACACAGGAATGACAAGTTTTACTTGTAACTTCTGTTTGATCCTACTTTGGAATTAAAACAGAACATTGATAGAAAGTTAAAACAGCTAGTAACGAAAGGAACTATAGATGAAAATCTATTAAAAGAATTGATGGTAAACACTCCTAAACGCCAGTTGTTTTACATATTACCCAAGATACATAAAAAAAATTTTCCTCCCCCAGGTAGACCAATAGTTTCAGGTTTGGGGTCTTTGACTGAGTCAATTTCAGCTTATTTAGAACAACAGCTGAAACCATTATTAGAACTTGTTAGGTCTAGGATTAAAGATACTAATGAGTTTCTACAATTAATGGATGATATATGGTTGTCTGAAGATTGTTATTTATGTACATTAGATCTACAATCATTGTATACAAGTATACCTCACCTAGGGGGCATAGAGGCTGTTAAATATTGGTTAAAACAATATGATTTGTATTCTCCAGAACATTGTTCTATGTTAATAGAACTAATTGAAATAGTATTACAAAATAATGTTTTCTTTTTTGGAAATGAATGTTACCTACAAATAAATGGCACAGCGATGGGTACAAGATTTGCACCAATATATGCAGACCTATTTATGGGTTATATGGAATGTAGCATGATCTATGGGGAAGATGTTCCATTTAAATCCAAACTTATAATGTGGCGTTGATATTTAGACGACTGTTGGGCCATTTGGTCCGGTTCATCACATGAGTGGGAATGCTTTGTTGAACATCTGAACTTCAATATATACGATATTGTTTTTGTTGATAAAAAAGAGAAAAAGGCCATTGAATTTTTGGATGTATATGTGGTTTTGAAAGATGATGGTACCCTAAAAACTAGTTTATATAGAAAACCGTATACTAAAAATTTATTAAGGGCGGATAGTTGCCATCCAAAACATGTTATTTCAAATATACCGAAAAACCAAATGCAAAGAGTAAGACGTATTTGTAGCGATGATAAAGAATTCAATGAAGAAATAAATAAGATGGGTTCTAGATTTAAATTGAGAGGTTACAACAAGAGCATTATAGATAAAGAAGTGTCAAACTGTTCAAGCATGATGAGGAATTTGCAACCAAAAAATGTACCTAAAATAAATAGCGAAAATGCTATATGTAGGTTGATTACAACGTACGGTACGAATACTTTTGAAGTTCGTCGGATAATTAATAATAATTGGTATATTTTGAAACAAGACGAGTTCTTTGGAAGCATTTTGAGCGACTTTTGTAAATTTGGGTACAAAAGAGGTAGAAATATTGGTGAATCTCTTTCATGGTATAAAACTATGAGAACAGAAAAGAAAAATATATCTAAAAGTACAGGATGTAATCCATGTGGAAGGTGTACATATTGCAATATTATTCCCAAAACTAAATCTTTTACGTCTATTAATACTTCAAAAGTGTTCGACATTAAGTATTTAATTACATGTAGAACACAATGGGTTGTTTATATGGCAATATGTCGTTGTGGGGCATTCTATATAGGCCAGACATATAAGCCTTTTAAAAATAGGGTTGCATTACATGTTAGCGATATTAGATGTCAAAGAGTAAGGAGTGCATTATATAAACACACAATAGACCATAATACAGCCCATTTTATATTTGTAGGGATAGATACTATAAATAAAAATGTTATAGGAGATGATGTTAGACATACAATACTGGATAAGAAAGAGAGAATGTGGATTTTGACTTTAGGGGCTTTGTATAAACCTGGGTTGAATGAGAATTGGTAGCTTTAAGTTATTTAGTAGATATGGTTGAAGTATATGTGTGTATGGATACATATGGTTATACCCCTTTAATGGGATGTAACAAATGAAGCGAGTATGACTATGTAGATCTTATTTTATTGGTTGTCTCTCTAAGGGAGATATATATAAAAAGATGATTGAAATGTGATTTTGTTATCCACTGATGATGCCTAGAGAGTGAAACCGGTTTGGATATATTTTTTCCGCTGTCTGCGAGTTTGGAATAAAGATTGAATTCGTCCCATTTCTAGCATATTTGTTTTATTCATTTTGGCAGTGCTGGAACTTTCTTTGGTGATATTACTTGGCTATCCGAGCATGCCTTTTTACGTTATACGTGCACAGGCGTTGGTTTGGCGTTTTTTATATATATATATATATATATATATATATATATATATATATATATATATATATATATGTGTGTGTGTGGGTCTAGGACACATGCTCGACTAGCATGTGTCCGAATCACAAAACATCGAACACACATACATGAAAGCACTTAACATCGAAAAGCGCTTCCGTGTATGTGTAGTTCAAAAAAAAAATCTACGTTTCTGCAGGGGGCTTTGCCCCCTGCACTCCCACCCCCCCTACTTTAATATATATATATATATATATATATATATATATATATATCTACAGTTATGTCCATGTTGCTGCATATTTCACACTAGGCCTGGATATTCGACCATATCATGTGTCATAATAAACTGGGAATTAGGTTTAGCAACTGGAGTTGTCTCTATAGAATGTTCAACTTTGAAAGTATTTGGAATATTTTCAGGAATGGAAGTATAGGTTAAATAATGTCTAGTTCGCTCTGAGATCTAGAGTCTGTATCACAAGAACAATGCTGCGATGATGATTCTGGTACAGGATTTTTGTCTCTGGCTGTATTCAAAACTGTGAGATAACATCTTTATGGCCTAGGCCCAGTATTTCTCAAAGTCAGGTGGACTGGGATTAACATCTTCTCTTGCAGTATCCTCTGTTACAATATATACATTTAAACAGTTACAATAATGCATGTACATTTCTTTTCCTTCCAGCAAGGCATACTGTTGATACATTTTTAACACAAGCAACTTTACAAATGCATTTTCAACACAAGCATCTGTACAAATCAGTTTGATATTCAAATAACGCATATTTCTTTACTAAATTCCAGCTAGCTGTGCTGTCATATGTTACACCTCCAATGCCCTTCTTCTCCTGGCCTAGCTGGCAGTACCTCCTATCATCACTCTGACAGATATTCACAGCTTTCCTTATACCTAGTAGCCTACCAGCTGCTCTAACGTGACCTATGCTTTGCTTTTCAAGACATGACAGGCCCAGTCTTACTGACCTCTTATTTCTTTGTGAAACCAGTAGCTGTGCAAACAACTGTAATATGGATGTAAAATTATGCTAACAAATAAACAAGACTCACTGAAAAAATAGGCTCCTAACTCAATATTATCCCAGCAACTGTTTTTAGTTACTATTACAGGTCAAGCAAAGTATTACTTTGTCTGCCTTTAAGGCTTGTCTTGGAGATTGGGTGGGTAGTCACAAATGTATATCAGGGTTGTCATGAATGTCCCTGCTTGATTTGAGAGGTGGCCGCTGTAAAGATGGGAAGAACCTTTGTGTGTGTCTACTAAAAGGTGTATATGGCTGGGCATCTCATGGTCCCAGTGATCACTTGCCTTGTATTGTCTCAGTTTTCCTATGTTCCAGAGTTCCTCCTTTTCTTCTAAAAGGTAAACAATTTTCTTTACCATATGAATTTTCTTTGTTAGACTATAATACTACAGTTTGGATTCTTTTACCTCTAACACATGAAAGTTTGTTATTATTGTGCCACTTTTTACTCTAATCTCCTATTGAAAACAGTCTTTAATAATTAGTGTTCTTTGTGAGCTATACATGTAGCCTCTTTTCTTGGATTATGAAGTACTGACTTTGACCTTGGCTTACTATACATCTCATATAGTTTAACTTTTGTTCATGTTGATCATGGTTCACATAATTCTTCATGACTCCCACATAAGCTGTACAACCCACAATGTTTCTCCTTTTCTGTGCCCTTTGGCTGCAAGCTAATCACAAGTGCTGTGTCAAATTTAGAAAATGATATCACTTTTTTTTTACATATTCAGTGTTTGATATATCTGCTAACGTTCTCATTTGTACTTTCTCTGAATACTTTAGTATTTTTGATTTTGTACTAGAATTAATTGTTTTGTTATTTTGTCTATATTTATGTCTCGTATGCCTTATGGCCCAGGTCATGGCTGAAAACAATCTTCAGACCATTTCAGCTTCTAGGTTAAGAAATGTAAAATAAAATCTTTTAATATGGTGATTAATGATTCTGTGTCTATCAACGTAGTTACAATTCTGTTTATTTTATTTCAGGCTTGTCTTTCTGTTTGTTTACAGGCTAGGTTGACTAGTTCAAAGTCCCTTTTACTCCATGACTCAGGCTCAAATTTGAGAAGGTTAATATAACATATACGCAGAAAGATGCAGTCATGTGAAAAGATAAAATATGAACTATAAATGCACACACACACACACACACACACACACACACACACACACACACACACACACACACACACACACACACACACACACACACACACACACAGACACACACAGACACACACACATATATATATATATATATATATATATATGTATATACTTATTAGATACACACATATGTAAGAGAATAGATTCATCACTATAACATACCTATCGACAGTACTTATTAGAATACTCCTAGCTCCAACTACATAGAGGGACAAAGCCTTGACTATGACCCAGGCAAACCAAGCTTAGTTAGCACCTGAGGCATTTGTTGGAGATGACAAGTGGGGAAGATGTGCATGCCTACTATGGGTGGCGACAGTGGAAGGACTAGGATCATCCAATGTCACAGTCCTTTGGAGGCAAGGTAGTGATGCAAAGTATGGCCTTGGCATGGGCATTCAGCCACAATGCCTCAAAAACAGTAGCCATCTTTGCAGGTGCACTAGAGCATGGTGATGTGGGAAGCATTGTGGCTCCTACAGTAATACTGGTTGCTTGGTCCCTGCCAGTAGAGGAGGGTTGGGGCCTCTGTCATATGTCATCATTGCCAGTATGCTGGTGAGGGGAAAAAGCACCCTCACAGCTGCTTAAATGATTACCTCTTCCAGATCACTCGTGCCTGTCTGCTGTAGATATCGAATATGGGAGAACAAATGGTCTGAGTTTCAGTCTGGGAAGGCTTGATGGTTAGTGGACATGGAGGTAAACAAAACCTAGGAGACCTAAGCAAAAAACATGCCTATGAGAATTCATTGAGTAAATGAATGAAATTTATCAAGAATGTGAATAAAACACCCAAAGAAAGAAAAACATTAAGGGCTTGCAGCCTTTAACCTATTAGACTGAGTCCATGCAGCAAATTAATTTATGCTTTGACTTTTTAGCCTAAGTCTTTGAAGAAACTGCATTCATATAGTCACTTCAGATGTTCTTTAAGCTTATCTTATAAGCTTCTGAGTGTAGATTCATTGTGCACTTAAGCTTGTAATTAGTTCCAGTAGACCGATCTAGCTTTGAAGAATGCCTTTCCACCCATAGCTAAACCAGTTCATGGTCTTGCCAGTGTGGAAGCACTTTCACTGTTAGTTCTTGGATAGCATTTACTTGTTTTGATTGAAAGTATTAATGGTAGATGGGGAGAAATGTTGAAGTTAAACAACATACAAATGAAGGTAGCAAACAAAGTAATGTCTTTGTCCATAACAGGTAACCATTTAGCTGTCTGAAGAAGATGGCAGTGGTGAATCATCTGTCATGATAGAAGCATAAACCTGCAGAGCTGGTATAAAGCCATCTGCACCAGGCTTAGGGGACTATAGAAAGGGTTGCCACATGCTAATGCCGAGGGTTCTTCTTGTTTGAGGGAGCAGAAGGTTTAAGATTCTCTTGCTCAGTTTTGGCTGTAGAAGCACTTTGCTAACAAATGTTTCATGCAATGTTTAAAAGAGGGAGTGGAATTTTGTTGGATGTGTAGTAACTTATTTTGTTTATTGTGCTTGATTACACTATGTAGTGGATCTTTAATAATAACGGGGCTATCAGATGCCATCCTTCGGTGAGTTCCAAATGTCATGATTGCAGTCTCCCCTTTTTTTTTCTTTTCTTTTTTTTTTTCTTTTTTTTTTTTTTGATTGCAAGCAACTTTTGTGTTACCAGTTCCAGAATGAGTTAAAATCATATTTATTTTAATATATAGGGCAGATTTTCCTGTGGCTAGTAATAAGGTAATCTGCATACATGGTCAAGTTTGGATTAAATGCCAACCAACACTGCTCCTTGAGAAACCTTGCATGATGCAGTTAAAGGTGTGGGCTATATGACCCCTTGATAAGGACATTGATAGAGATAGTTTTGAAATTAGCTGATCATATCTGGCTCAAAGCAAAGCTGTTCAAGTTTAGAGACTAAAAAGTAATGATTAATGGACTCAAAAGTGCAAGTTACGTCTACAAAGATGGAAGCAGTGAGTAAGCCATAATCTGTATGTGACTTTGTAGGTGGCAACGGGTCTATATTATGTAATTGAAAAGTGAATTCACCGAACTGCATCTACATCAGAAATGCAGTTCAGTGAATTCGCTCTTGTGGAGGGGCTGAGCCCCTCCCCCCGCTAATTATATATATTAACTCCAAGATCGCACTACAGTGAGGAAAGGGCAAATTTTCCAGTCTTCACTATACTGCGATCTCACCATCAACAGTTCGCTGAACTGCATTTCTGATGTAGATGGAGTTCAGCGAACTCACTTTTCCGTAACATAATATAGACCCAGTGGCAACAATAGTGCTAAAGCCATTATCCAAACTATGATTGACACTAGGCAGTATGCCATATTTATTAATATTTCAATTTGTGAGTATTTCACTGTTTTAAAAATGTTTGTGAGGGTACATTGGTTAGCAGTTGGGTGATATCATCAAGTGTCAATGGGAAGTAACTTTTGATAGAGGAATAACGTAAGCATGTTTGAAAGTGTTAGGCATAAAAATTAGAGTTATAAAAAAGCTAAAATAAAAGTTACTCATTTTTGGAAAAGTGGGAGCCATGATACTGAACTGAGACCCTGACTTTATATGTTCATCGCTTTTACTTGCCTTTCCACATTGTCATTTGTACTTACACGTGTTGCTTTCTTCTTCTTTGTCTTCATTTTCTGTCTCTTTGCCATTAATTTAATTCTTGTTTCTTACATTTGCTGTGCTACTTTGTCTTGCTGGCTCCTTCTGTTTTATAATTTATTTTCTCTCTATTGTTGATCCTTAGTTACATACTTTATCAAAATAATACTTTTTTCATATCCCTTGCACAGACTTTGTTAATACAAAGTCCAGACACTTTCTGGTATGAGGGTACTCTCTTCCACTGGACTTATACCATCTTTTCTAAGTTGTTTTGTTTTCTACAGCACTTACACAAACTTCCGTTTCAACCTGTTTTGTTTATATTCTTCTCTCTCTCTCTGATTCTATTTTATTAGCCTTTCTCTTTACATTTTTCAGAGTTCTTTACCTGAATTGCCAAAATAGCAGTTAGCCTCAGCTCTACATAATACAGCTGTATGGACTCATTTTACTTGTCATGTATATCTAAAATTATACACTTCAAATTCGACATTTCTTGGGATCATAGAAGTCATTTAGTTTGTCTAGCACATCTTAGAGTCTTGTCATGTGGTCTAACTGTCCCTTTATATACAGTATATACTTTCTGCCCCGACACGTGTAATAGTAAAGCAGCTAATCTGTAATGCCCTGTTAAGTATAATGATTTGTTTTCTGAGATCTGGCTGTCCACTTCTATGGGGCTCAAATGTTGTGTGTCACAGTCTATTTCAGATATTGGCAGGATAGTAATCTTCAATGCTGTCTTATTTTCGGTGTGCATAAATTGAATATTTTATATTTTCTCTTAATGTATTATATGCCTTTCTTCTTACATAACCCTTCTTAGTGACAGTCATTTTTTTTTTCTGATTGCTGTCTTCTTTTGTGGTACTTATTTTCCCCTTGGAAAATTTTGCTTTCCCATTGGCATGCACTGAAAGTATCACACAGATGGATGTGGCTTTTTTATAGGAATATAAAAAATACAGTGGACCAGGGAACAGTCGACAAAACAGAGTCAACTTCATTGGATGAGCATTATTCCATTGCACAAAAACACATTTACTAAAAAGTACATTCAAATAAAATGACCAAATGATCATTTTGGAATCTTTACATTTGAACATTTTTTTGTTCATTTTATTAACTAGGTAAGTGAATTGGTCTGTCTCTAAACCTTTTCATTCATGATCCATTTCACAGGGGCAACTATAGTACAGACGGGCAGTTTAACATAGTCAGTCATTCAGCCAATATGTTTTTCAGAAGCAGGAAGAAACAACACAATGTTTGGAGGAAACCAAAACAGACAGGAAGAGAATATGCAGAAACCCAAACAGGCATGAGGAGAAAAGTCAGACTCCCCATAACAATGATCAGATGTCAAAGTCAAACTACAGACCCTGACACTGTGAGGTAGGAGTTTTAAACACTAGGCTACCATGCTGCCCAAATATCAGTTTGGAATCCCACATAGAAAAAGGGATTGCTAATGGGCAAATGTGTGGAAAGCTGGATAATTCAGTTTCAATTTATGCATAACTTGTTAACTTTAACTTCCTGATTGGTGCTTGATTGATGGCCATCTTCTACTAACATTGTAGACCACTCGCAAGTCATCATTGCATTTTATTGGTGAGATTATACTCTAAAAATCAATACTGATCTTCCTTAATTCTGCAAGTACAAAATGTATGTTTGACCATTTTAGTTCATCTTAAGTAAGCCTTGTTCTCTAATTTAGGCTGTCAAATGACTTTCTAACCTATTTCACTTTGAAAATGTTAATGATGCCATAACTTTTGGGGAAAGTGCAATACCAGCAATAAGTCTCATGGAGTACTACTTTATTGTATACCAGTAGCAATTTTCATGGAGTACTACTTTATTGTATACCAGTAACAAGTCTCATTGAGGGTTCCCTATTATATGATCGAAGATGCATTCTTTCGAATGCGTCTTGATCGAACTTGAAAGCACGAAACGGCAAAATACTGAAATGTCATATAAACTAATTCTTTACCTGGGAAAGAAATCATTTGGCTGTCTTCATTAGTTTGCCATGCGATCTCGGAGATGGTATATTTAAGTGTGGGGGGAGCAAAGCCCCCCACTTTATTTAATATTTTAAAGGTTTTTTTTATTTTTTTGGAACAGCGATTTAAAAAATCGCTGTTCTAAGTGTTCAGGATTGTTAGCTTTCACTTACATGAGGTCGATAAATCAGCATTCGCTTTTTTAAGCATTCGCTGATTTAATATAGACTCTCATGGAGTACTACTTTATTGTATATCAGTAGCAAGTCTCATGGAGTACTACTTTATTGTATACCAGTAACAAGTCTCATGGAGTACCACTTTATTGTATACCAGTAGCAAGTCTCATGGAGTACTACTTTATTGTATACCAGTAACAAGTCTCATGGAGTACTACTTTATTGTATACCAGTAACAAGTCTCATGGAGTACTACTTTATTGTATACCAGTAACACGTCTCATGGAGTACTACTTTATTGTATACCAGTAACAAGTCTCGTGGAGTACTATTTTATTGTACTACATTATCTATCCATGAGCATATTTGCTGAATTACCTAAGGGCAATTAAATCACGTAGCAATCCTAAGTACAAAATGTTCATTTTTGTAATATGAAATAATGGATTTAAGGTGATACTGTCTGGATTTTTATTGTACCATATTTCATTTTTACTCTTTTAAATTCACATTGAGAAGTACCCTTTAATGGGGCCTGTGGCGCTCATTAAACACTGTTGAACACAAAGAGTTATCATTACAATAATTAGAAAGAATCACTTCAAATACATTTCACAGTGAGTCACTGCACACTCGAATAATGTTTCCCCATGGTGTTGCCTTATTCCATACTGCTGAAAACAAGTACATTTTATGAACATGCAGACCGTTACACCTGCTAGCCCGATGGGATTGCTTTATGCTGTTTCTTCCCACCTCACTCCTACTGCATTGACCATCTCAGTTATATGTTCTGTCTAAAATGGAATGTAGCAGAGAACAGTTTGCAAGGAAGAGCAGTGATGAATAAAAGCAACAACTTGGGGTTTTCTGCAAACAAATGCAGGAGGATTTTCAAAATATAAAAGGCCCATCTTAAGTAGGGATTTTGCTGTTTATGCTTATACTGAACTTAGGAAATTGCTTTTTAATATGTTTTGCAAGAACATTATCCATAGGTCTCTTCATGTTGTTAAGTTTACTATTATAATCATGTAAACTATATTGTCTTTACCTGCATTAGAATGCAAAGAAGTACACAATGATAAGTATGTAATATTATACATAGACGTGTATATTGAATTCTGCTACAGAACTCCAGTATTCAAATGTGCCTATTTATTATAAATACATATACTACAGTTCTCACATCTGAAAATGACTACTTCTGAGGATGTTTTGTCATTAGAATATAATTTTGCTTGGACCAGTTCCACACATTCAGCTAGTGAAGACACTTGTGTGAAACATACACCAAGTTCTGCTTCTACATCTTTGACAGAATACCTTGAGATGCCTCTCAAGTTTAAAGCCAATAATTATTTCTTCCACACTGCTGCCCCAGAACATCTAGCTGCCATAGCAGGATATAGTATTCATTCCTCCAATCTATCTTGGGTAGTTAACAGTGAGCTGATGATAATGCATCACTTCTAATGGATTTTATTCCATGTGCCGAGCATCCCCATGTCTCATGCGTTTGATCTGCAGTGTTTTATATTCCACTTTGGTCTTTACATGTAGCATGCATTTGTGCTATCACATCTGCATTGCTTGCTGATATGCTGTACATCCCAGGCTCCCTCTTAACTGAGGAAGGTGTTCCTTCTACCTGGAGTCATTTCAAATGAGGCTCCCCATACATCTGTCCTTTTGAGGTGAGTGAGCCACTATTTGCTGTCAACCCACCTTTCCTGTCTAACTCCTCCCACTCCATGGCGATAACTCCTTAAACAGTTGTATATGCAAACTACTGTTCTATGAAATTTTGAAAATATTTTTTCAGTAAAGGCATAAAAAATATTAATCACACAAAAAAAACAAAAAAAACAAACAACTTTTCATGACAGCAGGCACTATTCTCAGAAGATAACAGAAATACAGCAAGTAGTTAAAACTATGACATGATAATCTGCAGTTGGAGAAATAAACAAAACATTATGTTCTTAAGACTGTACTACTGATAAAAAGATTAGTGGCAAAAACATTTGAACACCCTTTCTGACAACAGCATTAAATAAATATTGCACAGACAGAATGCCCATCAAAAATAAATAAATGAAAACAAATATGAAGGGACTATATCAAATAAGGAGGAGGAAAGGACTACAAGACCAAAGTCACTAATCTTGATAACTATAAAATAATATTACAAGGACTACAATACCTAACATAAATATATAACATAGACAGGAACCCCCCCCCCACCTAAATCATGAGAGGATAGCATCAAAATTGGTATAATGCATTGCACTGTGATAAAAGAAAGTTCAAGGCTTACCCTTTCAACTGTAATTCTGCAGTGAAGTCACACTTCTTTATGGCACATTAAGTTGGTCATTTCCTGCACGTCTTGATAGTTTAAGACTTTTTCATGAGTGAACACATGCTCAGTGCACAAGGTCTCAGCTTTTCATGTTACAATCAGTGGAAAAATGCTGTATGTCTAGTTCTTCAAAAATTGTCAGAGAAGCTGAGATTGACATGACAGGCAGAGAGTTTGTATCCTTTTGTATCCCCAGTTTTAAATATTATACAGACGTCAGTTCTGTTGTTGAAGGTATAATCTTGCAACTGCTATGTATAAGTTCTCATTAACCAAATAAATTATGCATTGTGATTCCATGTCAGCTGACCATTCATTACAACTGTTTGCTTTTAAGCTAAGTTTAGTAACTTCCCCAATGAACAGTTTTACCTTGCTTAGTAACGTGTGACTCAGCATTGGATTTGTGTCATTTCCCAGCCATCTGTAGGCACATGACTTATTGACTATTGTAATTCCAAGACTTGTAAGTGCAAGCCTTTGAATCATGAAAGAATGTCAAACATTGTTGCACTCCTTTAAAGTTGTTTTTTGCAGGGCCAAGCTCCCCCACCAACACTCCGACGTATATATCCCATCTCCAAGATTGCCATACCTCAGAGAAAATGAAATACTCATGGAAATGGTAGCTTAAAGACCTGGTATATGCAAGGCCTTGTTTTCTTTCATCCAGTTTCACTATTCTGTGACTCACACTTGTTTTTCTTTCGGCTTTTCCCGGTTAGGGGTCGCCACAGCGAAACTCTGGTCCGCTAATGATTGGCAGTAGGTTTTTACAGTGCCGAGGTGCCAGCCTGATGCCCATCCTTCAACGAAGGCATGCCCATTCACGCATGTATTTTGAACGCCCCTCGACCATGGGGAGGACATGCAGACTCCACACAGAAGGCACTCCAGCCGAGAATGAATCGAACAGGAGTACCTCTTGCTGTGAGGCGACAATGCTACCGCTACACCACTGCAGCTCACACTAATCATTAATAAAATTCAGAATACCAAATGGTTACAGATTTAGAGATAATGTCAACTTGTACTTAACTCTCAAAAAACAAAAACAAAAATGCTGTATTTAACTCTCAGGGTTTCATCTATAAGAACTTAATTTTTTTGTCTTTTAGAATTCCACACCATTGTCTTGGGATTTTATGCCCACATGTAGATATAATTTTCTTTTTTAACATGCTGTAACAAAGTGAGATGGTTGTCATTAGATAGAACAGTACAAAGTGACTCAAAATGTGTAAATATTTATGTAAATAAAGTATGTGATCCAAAAATGTGTGCATAGCAGTGTAAATAATGTTCATGACCCAAGAGTAAGTAAACAGAGTGCTGTTTTCATTAAATCTTATCAGTGTTCATTTATATTTGTTATTTTAAAAGCAGGGAGAAGCCAATCTATATTAGAAAACATAGATTTGTTTAAAGAGCATGTAGAAATAATATAAAAAGAGTGCTAGGACAAGAACAGTTAGAGAGTGTTTGCCCTTTGTAAAGGGAGCGAAGTGTCCACAACGGCTCTAGGAGATCAACATGAAGAACATGGGGGAGAACTTGGAAAGTATTCCTGCCAAAAGGAATCCAGAAAGAGTTACTACCAGATACTCTTTTCACAGCAAACTATGACTTGTGCTTTAGTTAATAGCACAATTTTTTAATGCTTGCGTGGAAGAATCCGCATTCCAGTTTGCTTGTATACAGTCAATTGCATTGCTGGTGTCTCAGCTGTATTAATTTTCCATAATGCTTTATTTATTTCTCAGCTTTCTTTTACAAAAAATAAAACAAATAGCTCCAAATCCGATATTCCAGTGTTATTGAAAAACAAAAGACAAATGTAATCTCAGTTCCCCTACCTTAATGATATTGCTACATCTCATATTTCCAGTATAAACGCAGTGCCACAAAAATAGATTTCAAAACATTTCTCCTGGTTGATTCTCTTTGTGCCAATTATTGGCCCAATTTACTCTAGTTCCATTGTATGTAAATTTTTCTCTACCATTCCTTAGATCATTGTATTAACAAAGGTAAACCAAGGTTACCATTGTCTGAGGTACCTTTATATTGCTTTCCTTTCCCCCCCTGTTCTTTAAATATGTTTTATACAGGGTGCAAACCCCCTGTACTCCCAGTATGGAGGTCAAGCCCTCTATACTCTCTGAACTTATATATACCAGCTCTGAGATCTCTACACACCTTGTACAAAAGGGTATAGTCTGAGTAAAGGCAATCTCATACTTGGTATATGCAAATCGGGACATTTCTCGGGTCTCCTTTTCTGGGAGTAGCACTAAGAGTATCAACTGATTACCCCTGTAGTCTCTCAAGGAGTCTTTTGAAACTTTTGCTTAGATTTGCATGAAACAGTAACATATCATAAGTATACAGAAATACTTTTTGTTCTGACCAACCTGAAAGATGCCACCTGTATCTCAGAGGCAGATATTGTATCAACCAGTGACTCCAGGCATAATGTAAACAGTAAAAGAAATAGAAAAATCCCTTACTGATTCCTCCTGGATACCAGAAATGACTTCAACAACCTAAACTGAATTTTGACGCTTGCCTTAGAGGCTTTTATATATTTCAAACAGCAGTTTGAACATCTGATTTTCAAACTTTAGTAGTACTTTTTATTATTTATTATTTTATTTATTTGACATTTGTTGACTGGGTTGGTCCAGTTCAGCCTAAGCCCTTTTTCAGTGGAGACCCGGGGAGAAAAGCTCCACATATAGATAGACATTGCAATGCATAACTACAAAAAACATAAAAATATAGATATATACAACAAGGTTGACAGTTAAGGAAACTGTACAGATTAGAGATATGATATGAGATTGTTAATAGAGTCTAAGAATCAGAGATGTGCAGGCTATTACAGTACAGAGTGAATGCTACACAAATAGAAAAAAAATGACATTCTTTATCTTCAGTTCTGCATAGAAGCAGTAGGAAAGAAAAACGTTAGGTAGAATTGTATCTATTTATGTGTATAGTAAAATGCAGGTACAAGGTAGAGTAAGATAGAAGAAGTAGGAGTAATACAGTGAGTTTAGGTGGGAGAGAAAGGAAGTAGGGTGATACTGGTGAGGGAGGGGTAGGGAGACAGGTTAGACAGAGAGAAGCAAAATCAATCTGGGGGATGATTACACCGACATAGTCTTATATTACTTAGATTTTGTAATGCATTTCTGAACTGATATTTGGACTTAATGATTCGAATGTCAAGTGGAAGTTTATTCCAGGTTTAGCTGGTCAATAGCTGTAGAGGTTTTTGCTGAAGTTGCTCTTTGGCTTGTATATAGTAAGGAGATGTTGTTCAGAGCTTCTAAGTGTTGTAGGTGGAGAGTAGGAGGAGATAATAGAGGTAATGCTGGGACAGAAAGATGGCTGGTGCAGTATAGAGTAAACTATCTGAAGATGAGAGAAAAGAAGGTTATGGGGAAGCTCTAACCAGTTTAGTTTCCTGAGAGCCAAGCAGTGATGAGAAAAGCATTGGAGTTCAGCAGCAAATTTAGCAATCTTGTTGCAGGTGGTTTCTATTTTAGAGAGGAGTGTGGTTTGTAAGTTGGTGAGTATTTGAGAGCCACAGAGAATGGTTGGTAGTAGAGAGGTGTGAAATAGGGCAGTTTTGGCATTACTACACACAACGTTTTTGTTCCTGTAGAGCAGTCCTAGTTTTTGATTTTTTTTTGATATTACTGAATACTTGTTGGTAAAATTGTAGCTGGTCATCAATAATGACATCAAGTAGTTTGGTGTGAGTATCAACCGTGATAGGTATGTTACTGTGGGAAGAGATAGAGAAAGAGGGTTTTAGATTATACACTGTTTTTGGGACAAAAAGCAAGAGTTTAGTCTTCTTACGGTTTAAGATTAGTTGGTTTTGGTTGAGCCATTTTTCAATAGTCAAAAAGGAATTCTGAGATGTAATATGTAGATCAGAGAGGGTATCAGCAATGGTGATGACTGTGGAGTCATCAGCATACTGTACCAGAGAAGACTGAGGAGTGGAGGTAGATAATTGATTAGTAAAAATACTAAATAGTAATGGGCCTAGTACTGAGCCTTGAGGAACTCCCATGTTTATAGGGAGTTTGGGGAGATAGCAGAAATCCATTTCACAGATTGGAAGCAATTGCTAAGGTAGCTAGAGAACCAAGAGATTGTAGAGGTAGATAGGTTGAGCTCAGAAAGTTTAAGAGTAGAGGGTGAGAGATGGTGTCAAAAGCTTTTGAGAGGTCAAGAAAGAGGCAGAAGACTAGTTTGTTTTGGTCTCTGGCTTGAGAGACAGTGTTAATAAAGGAGATGAGGACAGTAGAGGTACTGTTACTAGGGCGAAATCCATGCTGGGTGGGAGTGATTAGGTTCTCTTGTATGAGGTATTGTAAAACTTGTTTGTGAACACATTTTTCTAGGATCTTTGAGAGGGTTGATATAATTGCAATGAGCCTAAAGTTGGATATTTCAGTGGAAATGCCACCTTTATGGATGGGTAGGGTGAAGAATTTTTTTTCAGATTGCTGGGACTTTAGCCTCAGTGGTAGATCGGTTTATGAAAATGGAGATGGGTAGGGCTATGGAGCATGGCTTAAGTTTAAGAAGTAGGGATTTAATGCAGTTGGTAGATACAGTGTTCAGGATGAAGGCTGAGGAGGTGTTGAAGGTTTTTGGTGGGATGGTGGGTGAAGTAGAGTAAGAGTTGGAGATAGGATGATTGGTTAGTTTACTGATGGAGTCTATAAAATAGGAGTTACAATTAGTAGCAATTTAGAGAGGAGTATTTTTCAAGCTAGGTTGGGGCAAGGATGGGTTTCCAGGATGAAGGATATGGTGAATTGTATGCCAGAATTTCTTTTTTTTTTTTGTTTAGGTGTGTGTCAGGAGGGTTGGCGTAGTAGTTTCTCTTATCATTGTTGACAGATTTTTAGTAAGGTTGCATAGGTGTCTATACTGTTAGAGATGGGAGAGGAGTTTGGTTTTAGTCCAGAGTTTCCAGGATTTAAACCTCTGAGACGTTAGGGTACAGGTGGTATTTGTGAGCCAAGGGGATAAAACTGATTTTATTCTAATATTATGTATGGGGGCTAGGGAGTTAAGTATGTTAATGAATATTATGTTAAATTCCAATACTCCATTATCAATGTTTAAGTGTCTAAGTAATGACCAGATGATAGCTGAGAGGTGGCTGTTTAGTTTGTTTGAGTCAAAATTGTTTAATTTTTCGCTTTGATCTTGTGAGGTTTATACATGTGAGGAGAAAAATGGAGGACTTTAATAGGGCAGTGATCACTAAGGGTATCTGGTAGGGTTTCAAGGAAATAATACTTATGGGGGGGGGGGTGTTACTAGGATCTAGTCAAGAAGAGATGAATAATGATTAGTGGATTTAGAGGTATAAGTAAGTATGGATATTAGTTGTGTAAAACCATGAAAATTAATAGAGGCAGAGGGAGATTCAGAGGAGAGGGTTAACCAGTTGATGTTGACATCTCCAAGGAGTATAGTTTTGTTGGGGATGTCAGTGCAAAGTGAGAAAAGTGTACTTTCCAGTACTGCAATGTTATCACCAGGTGGGATGTAGATACAGCTATAATTACTGAGGTGTGAGTATTCAATTTATAATTAGCTACAAGAATTTCTACAGGTGAAGCTATGGAAGAGGGGATAGTTAGTGGGGTAAGGGTAAGTTGGTCAGAGAATATGATAGCAATGCCGCCACCGTTTTTTTTATTTTATCTAGTCTTAAGATGTTGTAGCGAGAGGAAAGGATGGATTTGTCTGGAATATGGGGCTTTAACCAAGTTTCACAGAGAGCTATTATGTCTGTGGAGTGTACAGATATCCATGAGTGGAATTCAGTGGTTTTGTTTATAATGCTTCTCGTGTTAACAGCATATATAGATATATGTTTAACTGGGATATAGGAGTGGGGAGAGGTGTACTGTATGGAGGTTATACTATGTGGGGGGAGCTGGGCCTGAGTTAGGGGGCATGTCACCTGCAGTTAACAGGCACAAGAGATTAGGGATTGGATATGGAGAAGGGGTGTATAGTAGATAGTATTTAGGTTTTCCTTTTTGGAAAGTTGACTTAGGAGTGATTAGCTTTGAGTTAACAGGGAAGGTTTTTTGATAGAGTGGTTGAGAATGTGTTTATAAGTGAGTGGGGGAGTTGTGTGAAGACAGGGGGATTGGTCGAGGTAGGTGATTGGTAGTTGGGTTTAAGGGGAAAGCTATATGTGGTGAGGTTATATAAGATTGTTAGGGTAGAAGCAGTTAAAAGTGCTAGGAGGAGGGTGATGTTTGTCATGGTAGAGTGTTGAATAGATAAAGGAAGTTGTATGTGTAGAACAGATGTAAGTAGGATAAGTAATAAGAGCAGGGAGAGTTATAGTGTGATACCTAGCGTTTATATTACGTTATCAAAAGATGAAAATAGCAAATGCTATTTCATCGAACCTAAAATATTTAAACCACATATCAAACATTCAGAACAGCGAATTTTTTCCTTGGGAAAAAATTTGCTATTCCGAAACACATGCACACAATAAAAGCACACCTAAAAAACATCAATACACACACATACACTTATAATCCTAAAACTAACACTACACTAAACTATACATACACTACTATCTATCCACTTACCTTAACCCAAACCCTAAACCTAAGGTCCGTCACTATCGCACACTCACCTAACCTGTGCCCTAACCCTAACTCACTTAACCCACCCCTAACCTTAACTCACCTAACCCGCACCCTAAGCCTAACTCACCTAACCCGTGCCCTAATCCTAACAACCACACAATCGCACACTTAACTGAACCTGACCCGTAAATTTCCACCACAGCTCTGAAAATAGTGAAGCTACAGAACCGGCCACCCAAATTATTTCCCTAGGAAAGAATTCAGTGTTCTGCAGCTTTGCTATTTTTAGCGTTCGCTCAAAACAGATCGATATTAGAACATTTGAAGTTTTAAAGCTTCCATGTTCTGATATAGACCCTGATAGCTAGAGGATGTGATGCCTAAAGAGGTAGGCAGATTAAGGTAGAGCTAAAAAAATGGAGGGGGCTATGTGATTGGAAAGTAGGGGTTGGAGGGAGGGATTAGCAGGGGTGTGGCTAACAAGGGGTAAGAATAAAAGAAATGATATCGGGTGGGTAGGAATGGGGGTAGGGTAGGGGAGTGGAGTGATCCCGAGTGCAGCGAGGGCAAACGGAGTGGGTTGGACTGAATGAATGAAGTAAATGGATGGTTTATAAAAACAATTGGGAGTTTATACAGGAGACTATGTTAGTCAGAAATCAAGGGGGTTACTGTAGGATTGAAATAGGGAAAGTGATACCACTAAGGTCTGGCACCTGGATTCTATGTCCCTAGTCAGGGCAGGCACTAGTAGGCAAGTGTAGTATTCACATATGAGGAAAATAAAAAAATATTCTACTTGTAACTGTATAAAGGAGTCTCAGAAAACCTGGTAAGGTGGGCTAGTTAAGTGAACCACTTTCTCTGGTGGAACAGTGTCATCTAGTGAGGGGAGAGAGGAAAAGAAAAGAAAAAAATTGAAAAATAACTAGCCTAAGGAAGAGGGTCAGGAGCTTAGAAAGGAGGAGAAATCAAAATGGGGGAATAAACACTCTCGAGAGCCCTTTATGCAAATGTGAAAGCCCAAGCTAAAGCAGAAGCCTTAAGTCCAAGTTAGCTAAATGAATCAAGTCCAACAAGTTAAGATAGGACTGGGACCACAGAGGTCACAAAAACCATAAGCAGCATGTATGTTGTAAATGATAGAGAGGATATCATCTTGAAAATATATGTTGATATGGAGCTTGGCAATGGTCCAGCAATTTTTCATTGTATTGACATCCAAACAACCAGGCTGGTGAAGGGTAGACAAGCAGTCATTCTATTTAAGGGGTGGCTGAAAAGAAGAGAGGGACATAACATAAAAACGCAACACCAATAAGAAGCACTTAATACAGGGAGGAAGCAAAGCAAACTGTATTATAATGAAATATACAGAAACTACAGGTTAATAGTTAAAATGAGTACAAGAAAGAAACAAAAAGAATGTATGCAAGGGACTATACGCAGCAGAAATAGGTGGGAGCAAAAATAAGGACAGAAAATATAAGGTTAAGCTCTTAAGGTACACATACTAAACCTAGAGTACTCAATAATAGTTTTCACTCTTACTCACAAACACTGGCTGTCTACAATGTATGTACTGTACCTGTGTACTATGTATGTATTCTACCTATGTTCCAAATTTCAGCTGTATACCACAAATCTATTAATTGTTTGTTCTCTCCACTGTAACTGTTGATGTGCTGCATGCCACTGTAAAAACATATCTATTGTAATTTGTGTGTATACTGACCATGTCTAACTATCTAAATGTATCTGTAATTTTTCTATGTGGAGCTTTTCTCCCAGGCCTCTGCTGAACAAGGGCCTTTTCTGCTCAGTCAGACACCCCTGGTTAACAAATATAAAATAAATAAAAATAAATAAATAAAGCCACAAGAGAGCAGCTTATGCGCAATTATGAAATAGCACAATGCTAGGAGTGGAAACACAGGTCATGAAGAAGCAGGACAAAGGGGGTTTTGGGGGTAGAATACAGCATATACAGGATGGGATGGGAGAGAATAAGATGGAAAGTATAGCCAAAAAGGAAAACAGAGTGGGGAATGAAACCAGAGTAAAAAGACAACCGACAAAGAGCGGATGCAGAAGAAGCGTTGCAATCCATCGATTCAGACATTTGTGTTAAATGGAATAAAATTAGAGAAAATAATAAAGCTAGAACATTTTACAGCAGTAATATGATATTAAACACAATAAAATACAACAGTAATATCTTGATTAAACACAGTAACACAAACCCTGCATCAAAACGTGTGTGTCTACACAGCCAATTTAACCATGGGTCGTATTAGTGAAGCAGTTAGGACATTAAATTTAAATTGCAGCAATGCACACACAAACCAGAATACCTGACTCTAAGAACCAGAAATTAGCTGCTTTTGGAATGATGAGTCACAGTTTGACAGCTCAACAAAAAACATTTCCCATTAGAATAACAGTCACTCAGAAGAGCATGTTCCATAAACAAAATACAGTTACACAGATACACTTACATCAAGTAAATAAAAAAAAACAGCTCTATCAGTTGAGTACAATTCAAATACGCTAAAAGGAAGTAGAATCACACTTTCAGCAATAGGTAATAACCTGTTAAGGTAATATCTTTTTAAATATATTTTAAATAAGTCCACTCCATTTTGTCAGGCACTTTATCTGCATCTAAACTAATCATTATAACCTTGTTTCTTATTACTTGTACATTTTTCATAGTCAATTCTCTTTTCATAATATTATCGAAAGTATGCCATCCTTTAACAAGCACAGTTTGATCCAGGTCTGTCAAGTCTTGTAGCCTAGAGGCTAATAAAGCCATTAATATCTCACAATCAAGGCTCTGTACTGAAATTTGCCTTTGAGTAGATGTCAACTCAAGATCTTCCCCTTCCTTTTGAAACATAATTAACACAGCTCTCCCCCAAGAACCCGGAATGCACCCCTTTCTCATAATTTTATTACAGAATTAACCTCACTGGCAGCAAAGAGGGCTAGATCCTTGACTATTGCCCAGATGTCCTGAGTTTGATTAGATGCTTTGTCACTTGACAGAGAGGTAGGTAGGATGGCCTACCCATCCTGGAAGGAGGGTAAACATTTGGACACACCTCCTTGGTTGATCCCTGGTGGTGACCGGTGTGTGTGTGTGCAGATTGCTGCCAATAAAGTGAGTGCAGCTCTTGCTGATTTGCTTGCAGAGGGATAGATGATTTGCAAAAGCCCATTGCATGCCATCCCATTGGATGACACAAGTGCAGGTACGGAGAGGGGTTGGCCTTAGCAGAAAACACTCTCCAGGCAGCAGTGTGACAGTACATGGCCTTGATCTCTGAATATGGGTCAGAGTCAGTCTGGGGAAGCAAGGAGGATTAGCAAACCCAGTGGACAAGGCAAAGCCATGGGAACTGCTGATTGTCAACTGAATGTCAACTGAAGGGAGAAGATACCATGAGTCAATGTCCTACTTACTTGTTTCCAGAGACCTAGAGGGAGACCATCTGCACTAGGTGTCTTTCCCTAAACTTAATTATTAATAACCCATCGCTGCTTAGATGTATTTTTTGAGAACAATAACCTCTTTGACTGCTCCACTTCTATCATACCTCTTAACCTCTTAGAGCAAGAAATCTGGACAAAGCCACAACTAATGGGGGACAAAAGCCCCAAAACAGGGACACTTCTTAAATATTGCTCTTACAAAATTAGAAGGTTAATAGAATAACAGGTTTTGCATTAGCGTGAATTTTCTGAAGGATATGAAGTCTGAAAATCAAATGTCTTCCACTATTTTCTGACTTCAGTCCTCAATGATTTGTCAGTGATTTGCCAGAAAATTACAATTTTATGAGGAAAGGGACCAAAAATATGAGTCAAAAATCTGGGTGTTCTGTGAAAATCTGGACAGCTGCTCCAGCTCCATTCCAGATAAAATGTGTATGATGCCCCATAATAATCAATAATAATTATTATTATACTAATTTTATTAATTATTAATAAATAATAATCGGTCATTCCCATTTCCTTACCCAAAAAATCCCAGACGACAAGCCTAAATGATTACCAGCCAGTTGCTCTTACATTAACAGTAATGAAGTGTTTTGAGCAATCAATCAAGAACCATATCCCTTCAAGCCTAACTATAACACTGGATACATTACAGTTTGCTTATAGATCTAACTATTGCACAGCTGATGCAATAGCTACAGCACTTCATAAATCCTTGGCACATCTAGTGAACAAAAATTGGTATATCAGAATGCTGTTCATCGATTTTAGTTCTGCCTTTAACACTATCATCCCCCAGAATTTGATATCAAAGCTGATCCATTTGGGCAACAACACCCCCCCCCCCCCAATGTAACTGGATACTGGACTTTCTCATCAACAGATCCCAAAAAGTATGTGTGGGAAAAAACAGTTCAAATCAGTATTACATTGAGCATGGGTGTGCCTCAGGGCTGTGTCCTGAGTCCTCTGCTGTTCACCTTGTTGACGCACAGCTGTATGGCCAAGCATGAATCCAACAAAATCATCAAGTTCGCGGACGATACCACTGTCATAGATCTTGTCAAAAATGGTGAGGAAATAGCCTACAGGGATGAAGTGGAGCATCTGATAGGCTGGTGTGACAGTAACAATCTGGCCTTAAATGTAAGCAAGACCAAAGAATTAATAGTGGACTTCAGGAGGGTTCAAGAGATACATCAACCTCTGGAAATTAAGGGTGTAGCAGTGGAAAGAGTCAAAAACACCAAGTTCCTGGGGGTGCACATCTCAGATGACCTATCCTAGTCGACTCATATTAGCCACACAGTGAAGAAGGCACAACAATGTCTGCACTTCCTATGGAAACTGAGGAAGGCAAACCTATCTCAAGTCCATCATCAAAGCCTTCTACAGGTGGACCATCAAGAGCATCTTCTCAAATAACATCATAGTTTGGTATGGTAACTGCAAAGCATCTGACTGCAAGGCTTTCCTGAGTGTAGTGAAGACAGCAGAAAAAGTTATTGGTTCCATCATCCATGGATGATCTGCATGAGACTCAGTGTGTGTGAAGCGATAGAAAGTTAATCAAAGACCCCACTCACCCTGCCCTTGGCAAGTACTTTCACCTTTCCTCAGGCAGGTGGTATCGCAGCTTACACTGCAAAATATCTAGACTGAACAGGAACTTCTTCCCTCTGTCCATAAGGTTGCTGAACCTGACTGCCAGGTATGACAGAGAATAATTAGATCAATATGCCACTTGCTATTAAGTATCAGCTATAGTGATCGCTCTGGCAAATTGCTTCAATAATTGGTACAGTTAGCCTGATTTCTTATGCTATTATTTCCTAAATGTGCAACAGTCAGGAGTGTGTCGCCACTCCATACGTATGCAATATGAACCTCAGAATAAATCATACTACAACTGATGAAGTGCAATATTCTAAGCAATCACAATGTGAAGTCATTGCCTTGCAATACCTACTAGTATAATATTGTCTAATGTCTTCCTGTCCAATTGTGGTAATTTATTGTGTTGTTAATATTTTAATTATTACTGTGTGTGCATTAGTCTTACTGTATTTCAAACTATGTGTTCATTGTTATGTCTTACACAGGGACCAAAGCAATGTAATTCCATTCAGCTTGGACTGCTGTGTATATCTGATCAACAATAAAGTTTACTTTGACTTTGACTCTACCACTATTTTTAGCGCCACATCTGTTCTTTTCTGTTCTGTGTGGAATGGAAGATGTGATGATATGTGACTGTCTTTGTTGCCTTAATCTCACTGCTAATTTTCTTTACATAGCCTGACGAGTCTTGAAAGAATAAACCTCTCAAACTTTTTTTCATGAACTCCATTTTTTATTTATTTATTTTATTTTATTTATTTATTTATTTATTTATATTTGTTAACCGGGAGTGTCCAACTAGACGTAGGCCCATTTTCAGTGGAGGCCTGGGGAGAAAAGCTCCACAGTTAAAACAAACAGACAGTAGTTACATTGGATTACATAGCGATTAACAATTTACATAGCAATTTCTTACAACATATTTACAGATGAAGAACATAGTACATCAGTAGACAACTAGAATCTATCTGTGAAGTACATAACAGACATTAAAAAATGTTATAATAAGAAGTTCCTGCTTTATAATAAGTACTATGCTTATGAGCATCTGAGCTTGCTATAATCAAGGTAGCTAGTGGAGTGGAAAGAAAGGTAGTGGTTGGATGGGGTGGGTGATATTAGAGTGGGAGTTGCAAGGGCATAGCCAGCATGTTTTTAGGTGTGCTTTTAGTAAAGTTTTGAAGTGGGTGCATGATGGTATGGAGGTAATTGTGGGTGGGAGGAAGTTCCATAATTTGGCTATGGCGCAAGAGAATAGTGCTTCACCAGCAGAGTTATTGGCTTTAGTGATCTGCAAGTGATTTTTGTTGCTGGATCTTAGTGGTCTCATGGTGCGATAGGGTTGTAGTAGATTCTGGAGGGATGGGACATTTAGTGGATGGTTTACTAGTCTGTGGGCGAGTGAGAGTGGATACCATTGAAGGAGGTGAGGGAGTTCAAGCCAGCCCACTTCAGCAAGTGAGAGACAGTGGTGACTACGGTAGGATGCTCCTGTGACGAATTTGGCGATTTTGTTGTAGCAGGTCTCTAGCTTGTTTAGATCGCATTGCCTTAGGTTGGTATATATTGGAGAGGCTTAAAGTAGGGTGGAGATAAGGTGGGAATTTTCTATTGAAATCTTTGCTGCTTTGGTGAGAAGTTGCTTATTTCTGTATAACGCTCCTAGTTTTATGTGGACTTTTTTTATGGTCATGGATATGTGAATGTCAAATTTTAGTTTATTGTCTATTTCCACTCCTAGCAATTTGGTGTGTTCAGTTGGGTATATAGTGGTGTTGTCTTTGCTGTGATGTTAAAGTGAGAGTTGTTTTGAGTATGTTTGGTGGGTTGGAAGATGAGTAGTTTAGTTTTGTTTGGGTTGAGTATTAATTGGGCATCGGATAACCAAGTTTCAACAGAGGAAAAGGCTTCCTGTGTGACTTTTTGCAGTTTGGGTAGGGACTGGGCTGAGCAGATGATGGTTGAGTCATCTGCGTATTGTATGAGTGTGCCATGTTTGGTGGCAGAGGCTAGATTATTGGTGAAAACAGAGAAGAGTAGGGGTCCAAGGATGGATCCTTGGGGAACCCCTATGGAGACAGGTAGTTGGGGAGATATGTCATTCTGCCATACAACGGATTGTTGGTGGTCAGACAGGTAACTCTGAAACCAGTTGGTGACCGATTGTGAGAAGGATAGGTTATTGAGGACAGAGATAAGTTGTTTGTGTGGGACTATGTCAAATGCTTTAGATAGGTCTAGGAAAGTAGCAGAGGAGAGATAGCCATTGTTTTTATGCTGAAGGATGGTGTTAGTAAAGGAGAGTAAGGCAGTGGTGGTGCTATGGTTTGGTCAGAAACCATGCTGAATACTGGAAAGGATGATTTGTACACTAAAATAATTAACTTTGTTTCCAGACTCTGTCCTATCAGAATATAAAGATGAATAGATTGCAACTAAGTGAATACCCAGTGCCTACACTTAACCTGACTGTATAGTTTTACTTATTTTTCCTTATTATCACCACTGCAATTGTATAAAAAGCATTCTCTTCAAATAATGTAAATTGTATCTATCTGTTATATGTTTTACTGTAAATGAAGCTTTAAATTGTATCTATCTGTTTTACTGTATATGGAGCTTTTCTCCCCGTTTCTCCACTGAAAATGGGTTTCTGACCTAGTGAACTTTCCCGGTCAACAAATGTCAATAAATAAATAAATAAATAAACTTATCCACTTCCCTAGTCCTAACTCAGACCATATCTGGCTAGTATTTTTTAGTTTTTCCTTTCGTTTTTTATCTTCACTACATTTTCAAGATTATATCTACTAAACGTACTGTATGAACAACAATGATATGTTACTACCTGCTATACTTTTAATTGTATGTGTAAATCACTGTGCTTATGTAAATATCTTATGCAATCATATGTTATTATCTGCTATATTTTTTAACTGTTTGTCTAAACCACAATGATCATGTAAATATCTTATGCATAGTATGTTAGCAATTGTGGAGCTTTTTCTCCCTAGCCCTCCACTGAAAACGGACAGCTCTGTCCAGTTGGACCTCCTCGGTAAACAAATGTAAAATAAAATAAAGAAATAAATAAATTAATAAGTAACCAGAACACTCTCTCACACACATACTCCCACCTCCTAAAGCCAAAACTATTCCATTAAACTGAAAACATTGAGCATTAACATCAGAAATACACACTTACATTCTACTCAGATACGTTTCCAAGATGGCGGACATCCTGTGACACCCTTTCCATGAGGCTCCTATCTAACTAAACTAAGTATGGGCTTTTAACCATCCTTTCACAACCTAAAGCCAGATCCTAGCTGCTCTCATCTCTGCAATACGTTTTCCCCTGGTTACATTTTGTGAGCATATTCTCTACTATTAAATCTCAAGAGTTCCACAGAGCTACTTTTCAAGCGTATTTTCTAGGCCTGAATAGGCACAACACAGGTTGGAGGTGATTATACGCTGTTTCCACTGCCAAACTATGTCGAAGGAATCTGAAATCATGGAGACACAAACCAGCAAAACTAAACTGTCTGTAATAGTTTCCTCTGAAAAGGAAACCATTTCTAAAAGACAGAAAATTAAACAATTAGACACTTCAAAATACAGTGCTAAACAAAAGCTGGAGGCCAACATCCACATGGAAGATTTGAAGGAAGCCTTGTTACCATTGCAGCTGGTTGTTCAAGGTTTCTCTGAACAGCTTTCTGGTTTTGGCAATAAACTGAATCAGGCTATGGAACGTATGGAACAGATTGAACAAACTACCAAAAATAATGAGACTGCGCTGCTAAAAGATTTGAGCACCAAAAATACCACTTTAACTGAAATCCAGCAAAAACTCCTTGATTTAGAAGCCAGGAGCAGAAGGAATAATATTATAGTAAGAGGTCTACCTGAATCATATGCCACCAACCAACTGACTGAGACCTTACTTCAATTGTTTAATTTTATTCTAAAATCTAGTGCACATGACAACAACATTATAATTGAGACAGCACATATTGCTTTACATACTAGACAACTGTCTAATGCTCCGAGACAAATCTATGTCAAACTACAAAATTTTCAGGATGTTCAGAGAATTCTTTCAGCGGCTAGAAAACAGAAACTAATCTCCTGGAATGGTCATAAAATAACTGTGTCGCAGGATCTCCCAATAGCCATTAAAGAAAGGCACCAAAAACTCTCCCCTTTCTGTGCTGATCTCATTAAAAGAAATGTTAAATTCCAAATGCGGTATCCAAATACCCTTAGCTTTACATATAATGATAATAAATATACTGCAGGCTCACCTAAAGATGCCAAAGCCGTCTTTCTGAAATGTTTTGGAAATGCCCCTGATGCTTAACTCTTTCGAGAAAAGGAAATGGTCTGTTTTCCTCACCGGAGGTTGTCGCTAACCTCATAAGCTATTTTTGATGCCAAAATACCTCTTTTTTGTAGAATGTTGAAGATTTAAAGCTTTTAGTCTTATTAAAAAGTAAACCGCATCTAATGGACCCAGAAGTGCACGCCAGACAGGAAGTACCCCCTCTAGGAACGTATTTGCTGGTTTTCGTTGTATGGTAGGATAGATATTATGATACAGTTGTCTGCTTTCCACCCATACACCTTCTTATGGACTGTCAGTACTGTTTGCATGTTCCAAATGATAAAACTTGATTTTCAAATGACTACAGTGTGATCGCAGTCGCTCTGGATTTAAGGATTGCAGCCTACACAGATGCAGAGTTTATACTGATGCTTTAGTCTGAGCAATGTGAGTTCCCTTTTAACATTTTTCAACAACTGGAAGGTACTTTGGTAGGGAACCCACTCCTTTTGCTAAAGAACTACATCTACAATCAGCTAATTAAATAAAGGACTGTAAAGAGATATCTATAAGGACATTAGCACATAAATATGTCAAGCCTATGTTTCTTTTTTGTATGCAGGTAGAACATTTCATGTTTTGTTGTTACTAAAACATAAGAAAAATACATAACTAGTTAACATGCTGCATAAATGGTACATAAGGAAGATTCAATATATATATATATATATATATATATATATATATATATATATAGTATTACATATGCTGTTTAAGTTTTTATTTATTTATTTTTTATTTTACCACAAAGGGCTCTAGTAATGTTGCTGTAGGACACATTGGTATCTAGATAATTGTTACTCAGATAGGTTGTAGTTTTTTTTTTTTGAATTCTAGCTCTGAGTGTGGTAACATAAGCATTCAGTAGTATTGCAGCTTTTTTGTAAGATATAATCATAGCTTATTTTCAAGGTAAGAGTTCACGGTCTGGCATGCAGGCAGGCATGCTTTACATGCACACGTATTCATTTATTTGGAAGTTTTTGGGCCTTATGCTTAAGCAAGGTGTTCCGTATTAAAACAAAGAGGATCTTCTTCTTCTTTCGGCTTTTCCCAGTTAGGGGTCGCAACAGCGGATCATCTGTCCACTCATGATTGGCAGAAGAGTTTTACAGTGTCGAGTTGCCACCCAACCTTCCACAGAAGGCACACGCATGCACACACTCACACCTAGGGCCAATTTAGAGTGTCCAATCCACCTATTTATTTTTCCTAATTTGATGCCTCTGTTTCTGTTAAGAGTTTGTTAGATTATTTCTGAGGGTTTAAATAAGCATTATTTACACTATCTTGAATGTTTTTGGGGCTAGATAACTTTTAGATCAAGCCTGCTCAATGTATTGCTTATATCCTATATACTAATACAGCAAATTATTCGTTATACTATATATTTGTCTCCACATCTCTGACATATAATTGTAAATATGTCTCCTGTTATAGTTTCTTTTCAGCAGTCATTGTAGTGTCACTAACTGAAATATAGCTGAAGTATCTGTACTCAGTGATTTAATGCGATGGCTGTTTTAGCACCATACCTATTTGAACTTTTCTCTTAAAGGAGAAGATAGCTATATTGGTAGAAGGGTAAGGATGATGACTCTAGGAATCATAGTGTCATTGTATATATGTTTTAGATTGCTTAAAAGGTTTACAGTATTGGAGATTACTTTACTCTTAGGTTATACGATCCCTCAATATGATTGCATTTCATCACATTCTTCCTTTTATTTGGGGTAAGTGGGTAGGCACAGGGCTGTTGCTGGAAGAGTGTTATAGGGCTACTGTAAATATGCTACTTTATGTGTTTTTATTTCCTGTTCCTATTTTTAGTATGTTCTTTCCTTTCCATTGGAACCTTGTAATCCAAAATATCACATTTCCTTAACAAAAACAACTGCCCTATTAAGCTGTAGTTGGGAATGTGGATCATAGACTCCTGGAAAGTGAGGGGGTTGCAGGATAAAGATAAGAGAAACTTATTGATGCATCTAATTTTTAAATCTGAGGCACACATATGTTTTTTGCAGGAGACACACATGCTGAGTGAAGACTGGAAGGGAATCTCAAATAAAACATGGATTAAAGAAATAATTGCAGTCGGGGACAACTCAAGGTCAAAAGGGGTAGCTATTTTTATTAAAAAATCACTTCAAACAACAATCCTAAACCAACTCTCGGATGAGAAGGGTAGATGGTATTATTTTATAACTACTAATTAATAAGAAACAAACCCTTTTACTCAACGTATATAGTCCCTGTCAGAGACAACAGGATTTTATCTCAGAAATCCACAATATCTTACGAAACTTTCCTGACCATGAACTTATATTGGGTGGTGACTGGAACTCGGTTATTGATCTGGGGATTGATCGTACTAGTAACTCCTTATCCCAAAATATGCAAGCGTCAACTGCCTTAGGTGAACTAATGACTGACTTATGCCTGATTGACCCTATATCTTTTGGTGAAGGGCAGGAGAGGAAAGGTATTTACACTTACTTTTCTAAATGCCACAATACCTGCTCTAGAATAGATTTCTTCCTTATTTCAGAATCACTGGTGGAAGGAGATATTAAATACCAGTCGGAACAGAGACATTTCTTGGATCATTCTAAAATTACTTTAAAACTCCTTTCACCTAATAAGTTGGCTAAAAGGGTTAAAAACTCTAACTGGTCCTTGAATAACAACCTATTATATAATTCAGAGATTATTTGGTAAGTGTATAGCATTTTATCACAGCTAAATAGTAGCATGGAGGATATAGATATTCCATATGACATCCAATGGGCAGCTTGTAAAATGCAGATTAGGGGAATCCTTATTCAGAAAGCTTCCTATCTTAAAAAAGTTGCACTAGGAAAAGAAAGAAAGCTAGTAGCAGACTTATTAGACCTAGAAAAGAAGTACCAAGATAAACCTGATCCAAATACTGATAATCTGATTAAAAATACTCAAGAGACAATGACATGAATTGCATCAGCAAAATACTCTATATATGAGTTAAAATGTATAGCTAAATACTCGGAGTGGGCACAACTACCTCCCCAAGCCTTAGCAAGTATTATTGCAAACAAACAGGAAACAGGTAGAATTTTACTTCTTCAGTATCAGGATAAAGTATTTAAAACAGATGCCCAAATACTTGAGATATTTCACCTGATCTACTCTGAATTATATAGCATGAATGACAAACAACCCTCTGCTGATGACATAACAGAATTCCTTGAGAAAACATTCCCTAAATTAAATAAACAGAATGTGGAATACCTGGATGCCCCCCTTACTTTGCAAGAAGTGACTGATGCCGTAGGAAGACTGAAGAAAGGGAAAGCACGCGGCCTGGATGGATACACCTCAGAATTCTATAAGACTTTTATAGTTTCCATGTCACCTATATTACTGAAAGTATAGAATCACATCAAAACTTATGGTATATCTGATTATCATCTTAATAATTCCAAAACAATTTTCATACCTAAGAACCCCTTAGATAAGTCTAATCCACATAATTATAGACCCATATCCCTATTAAATGTAGATATTAAAATTATCTCTTCAATTTTAGCTGAACGAATGAAATAAATCATGCCTCACATATTCTCCCTGGAGCAAACAGGTTTCATGATGAATAAACAAAAGTGGGACAATACCTAAACATTAGATGCTATGGTGCATCTTAACAGGAGAACTTATAGCCTTATATATGGGCTAATACTCGACGCCTGTAAAGCTTTTGATAGGGTGAATTGGAAATTCTTATTACTACCATGTCCCATTTCAATATCCCTAAAAGTCTTATCAACACTATTGAAAACCTGTACAGCAAAACTTATACCTACCTTTATATTAATAAGACCCTATCTAAACCCATCTAAATATTGAATGGAATGAGACAGGGATGTCCCTTGTTGCCATATCTTTTTAACGTCTACTTTGAGCCCCTACTTCTCTCAATATCCCAAATTACATTTCACTCTACCCCTATCCCTAAAACTTTAAATATCAAGACAAGCATATCGGCATACGCAGATGACCTAAACATCTATTTTGAAAGCCCCATCTCGGACATTAGGAGATTAGCTGATACAACAGACTCCTTTTCTGGAGTTTAGAAGTATCTAATAAACTCAAAGAAATCACTGATTTTCCCCATAAATCCATCAGGTCATAAAGAATATTTGTTCGCAGAATCCCCTTTCAAAATTAGTTATTCCCTTAAATATCTGGGTATACAATTTGACCATACTTCTCAGTCAATGTACCAGAATAATTTCTTGAAGGTATGGATAGGTATTTTACAGGACTTGCATAGATGGTAACAACTAAATTTACCCCCCTGTCCAAAGCTGCAGTTATAAGGATGAATGTCCTACCTAAGTCACTCTATCAATTTAATACTTTAAATCTAACCATCCCAAACACTTTCTTTCAAAGGACTAACAAAGAGTTGGCTAAGTTCATATGGTTCCCTAAGGTGACTAGAATAAGTTATCAGAAATTATGTTATCCTAAATTACAAGGTGGTCTAAGCTTGCCTGGCTTTCGTCTTTATTACTTGATAATATGTGCAAGTAGGGTTATACGAATCTCCACTTTCTCTTAGGTAGATAAAGTATGGTACCTCAATGGATACAACTCTGGCCTAGGCCAGTGATCAGTAACAATATCAACCCTATAGCTTTCCCTTTCTGTGTGGAGTCTGCATGTCCTCCCCGTGGTCAAGTGATGCTAAAGACATGCAGGTAGGTGCGGGCGTGAGTGGGCATGCCTTCGTTGAAGGTTGGGCATCGGGCTGGCAACTTAGCACTGTAAAAATCCACTGCCAATCATGAGTGGACCGGAGTTCCGCTGTGGCGACCTCTAAATGGGAAAAGCCGAAACAGCTTTGCCTTTCTTATCACCTAAAAGCCTGAATTCTATTCCCATAAATAGCACCATAAAGCAAAGGTTAAAGACTTCCAGAATCTAATAAGTTTCATGGAGTTAGAGAATACTCTTCACTTATTACAAACAATCCAGATGAACCCTAATATTAGGTTAAACAACAGAATGATTAATTTACTTGATTACCCCTTAATAAGAAACTGCACTGTTTGGGATATATATGGACACAAGGAGAAATCACTGTGTGAATTTAAGGAAGAGCTAAAACTTGGCCAGAAGTACACTATCATCCTTCGTCAAATTAGAGAACTCCTAACAGCAGTAGTGTCAGATGATCCAAATATTGGAAATAACATTTCTGCTACTTTGGAAATCACAAAACGTCTGTCTAGAAGTAAAAACATGATATCTAATACTTCGAAACTATTGATGGCCTCCAAGCATCAGAATGCAGTACTTTTTTCCAACTACTGGAATCAGCAGGATAGTAATCTCAGTAAAGACCAAAAACTCAGAGCAATAGAATTAACCCTTAAGTTTTCTCCTTTTAAAAAGTTGATTTACACACAACTAATGATAAATAATAATACTTATTTTACCCCATGTATCTTAAATAAATTTAATTCTAATACATCCCCATCATGTCCTTGCTGCTCCTTTCCTCAAGCAGATTTGTTACACATTCTTTGGTCCTGTAGTCACACATATAAACTTTGGTTCTCCCTCGAAGTTAGACTAGATGGGTTATCAAACATCGACCCTTTCATGGGATCTAGCAATCCTGCATGTTACTGACCTTAGATTACCTAGATTGAAGCTTCATGCACTCATCATTTTATGCTTATTGACCAAATTCTATATAACTAAAAACTGGTTAGATCGCACTAAACTTTCTTGGTGCGGCCTCAAAAATTTAGCGATAAAGTACATATCTTCACAAAAAATGTTCATAAATAACCCAAATAAGCGAGAATATTACAAGAAAATATGGAAAATAATTTTTGATGTTTTTCGGGGTGATTAGAAGGTGTATGATCTAATTATCCAAGATGCTTCAGTTTCTCAACCTGGCTATTCTGATCTACCCCCTTGTATAATTGTGGCTTTATTACAGAATTACATGATTCCATTCTATAGAAATCACAGTAGAACCTTTCTATATAACCTTGGGTAATCTTTTCTTGTATATATATATATATATATATATATATATATATATATATATATATATATATTTATGATAATCTTGTATGTAGTTCTTCTTTCTGTCCCCCCCCCTTTTTTTTCTGTTACAGCTTATGTTATATAAGAGGACTACAGTATAATATATATATATTCATGACATACCTGTTTCACTTTGTATTTAATTCTGTTTTATCTTGATTATATTGTCATGCCATATTGTTTCATTGTCCTTTTTTGTAAAATTCAATAAAAAGTTATTTGAAAAAAAACATTCTACTCAGATACGCATCACAAGCAACAATACACACTCTAAATCTATCCCCTTACTTAGCCTTTACAATATTGAGCTGACTACAGACCTTTAGCAGACATGCATGTGCACAAACACACACACACACACACACACACACACACACACACACACACACACACACACACACACACACACACACACACACACGCGTGCACACACACACACACGCGCACACACACACCAATGCCAAAACTTGTGGTATTACAGAAATTTCTAGCATAGTTGTCTAAAAAACACATACCTTCCTGCATCAAACTTCCTGCTCTACAGACTGACAAAACTTAAGCACACCTACAGCCTACCAAAACTTCATTTGACCAAATATCCACATACTGCATTAATAAATACACACACACACACACACACACACACACACACACACACACACACACACACACACACACACACACACACACACACACTACATTCAATCAAATTCCTATTCAAAAATATTTACATTTGACATTTACACATTGACACAAACACATTTTGAGTATCTGTCATTCAACAAAACATTATCTCTGTTAACTTACCTCCTCCTCGCCATCTTTCGTATTCTCCCTTCCCCCAGCAATTGCATCTTACTTCTTAATTCTCACAAAGTTCTTTTGTATGCACTCTAATCTCTTCTGTTTAAACTTAATTCAAACTTGCACCAATTCCTTACCTTGCGCTTCTACTTACAGCATCTGCCTCTTTAAAAGATTGATAGACTGATCTCTGAGCAATTCATCTTTTAAGTATTAGGCTGAGATCCTTCAGTTCCTTTCTACTGCAATTGTGTTTGGGTTATTTATTTAAATAGTGACTGGGGAATGATCTTCAATAACTTCAGGGGGGGTTACTATACTAATAACCAAAGTTCTCCTGAGATATACATTCAATCTAGTCCAGAAGCAGACTGACTGTTGTAGAATAATAAATGTGCACCAGTCTACAATCGCACTTCACAGAATCATCTCTAAGCAACAGGTTTTTCAAGTAGCTTTTGACCTGTCTTCCTGGACTGATTGACTTACAGGCCTCTCGGCTTCGCTCACATTCATCTTATTAGTTACTACATTCTTGTCTCCTAGACAGACTAAAACTCTTTCATAAAATTGCAATACAGATACCATAATTTCTCTAAATTCTACTTGGAACCCACTACAGAAGGAAATATATACTAACTACTGGTAGTCTGAAAGCTTCATTATCTACCTCTGAGACATGTATACCTTCCACTGGAATTCACTACAGCATCTTTTATTAAGCATGGGCAACTACTAGATACTAATAAAGCAACTCCCTATCTTTTGCCTCATCTGCATGCTGAGGTTATACTTCTGTCTCATTAACATCCTTTTGTTCCCCCTCAGGTTTGCCACTTACATGGCGAATGTCTTGTGTTTTACTTGATTTACATATATATTTTTTTGCTTTTCTTTTTGTCTCATACCCAGCTGACCATCAGCAGACTCCAGTGTCTGTCCACAATTGCTGCATCTACCTACCCCTACTGATCTCCTCCAGGACTATTTACGATTAAGATTTTGGATCAGCAAAGAGATGAAGGTGTCCTGGGTGTGTGCCACACTGATGCCATGGGATTATGTTTTTTCCCTGTTAATCACTCCTTTTCTGCACATGCATGGTAGAACTCTGTGGGTTGGACATGCAATTGAGTGAGCTGCTCTGGACATTTCCTCTCTTCCACTTCCCCACCCACTCTCAGGCAGTACTTCATGGTCATTTTGGCCAGAAAACCTGATCACTTTGTGTGTCTCTGTATGCACCAACTCCTTTCTCCCTCCAGGATTGGCTTGCCCATCCTACCCTGACAGATCCACATATCCCTGAGCCACTGATCAAATTTGGGTCTACTGGCCCATAGTTAAAGCTTTATCCATTTAATACTGGCTAACTTGATGTAAATAGTGAAACTGGGTGGGTCAGCCCTTTAACATTCCATGTCATAACTTTTAACCTTTTCCCTATGAATTCAAATAGTGCTTAATTTTCTTTCTCAGGCAACTCGGCACCATAAAAAAACAAATCTACTGCCAATCATTAGCGGACCAGAGTTCCACTGTGGCGACCCCTAACTGGGAAAAGCCAAAAAGACAAACAAGCAAACAAACAAACATAATTAAACTAATCTCTGTGTTGTATGAGTCCTAGCATAACCCATTCCTTTTGCTTTCCTTTAATCAATCTGTTGCTTCACATATATTAAATATTTTACTATACCCACTGATAAATCTTTATAAGATTTTTCAGTGTATGGACCCTGAGCTATAACTCAGGAAAAGGTCATGTGTTCGGTATGGGCCAATCAAAGGCAAACGATCTAGATAATAATTAATAACAGAAGGAACATTTAGTAAAAACATGTAAACTTTTTAACTAAACCAAAAATTCTTTCAATTTTTCCACTTAACTGTATACAGTGTTTTGCTTCCCATTTGTGATCCTTAGGTATTACTTGCAATGAATAGTATTGGGCCCTTATTTAAATCCCATTCAGGACCTGTACTCAGATAGCGTTTGTCTGCACTGTTTTTAATGACTTACTCCTCCTCCCATTTCCCTAATGCCCTTCTACCATTTAAAGGCTACATATGCATCTCAGTGCAATAATAGGTTTTACCTGAATTCATACCCTTTTTCAGGTTTCATCTGATCCACCCATAATAGACTTTATTATACTTATTTATTGTGTTTATTCCAACAGTTCCTTAAACTGAACTTGCCCTCCTAGGAGCATAGGAAAAAGCGTGGTATTTAAAAACCTTTCACAAATATTTGTATTTCCCAGTCCATTCATCTTTGTTTCAAAATGTTCATTTATATAGTTGAGACCCCTCCCCCCTTCTGCACTTTCATTCATCTACTTCCAGTTCATTCTTATAAATATTTAGACACCCTTTGATTGGCTTATACTTAACACATGACCTGGTTGTAGCTCAGATTTTATTGTTCTTCTTTTGGCTTTTCCCGGTTAGGGGTCGCCACAGCTGAATTCAAGTCCGCTAATGATTGGCAGTAGATTTTTTACAGGTGCCGAGGTGCCAGCTCGACGCCCAACCTTCAACGAAGGCACGCTCATTCTACACATGTCTTTCAAATGCCACTTGACCACGGGAAGGACATGCAGACTCCACACAGAGGGCGCTCCAGCCGAGAATTGAATGGGAGAACCTCTTGCTGTGAGGCAACAATGCTACCGCTGCACCACCGCGACTTACTGTAGCTCAGATTTTATTATGGTATGAAAAGTATTGTTAAAGTAGCAACCCTGTTTTTAGCATATTAAATCATCACAGCATTTGAAAAAAGTAATATAACCATCAACCTTTAACACGCATTTACTACTGTTCACCTATCAGTTTATCATTGTCCATCATTACAGTTTCTTCCTTGTCACCCAAATGTTTTAGCCAGTTAAAAAATGAAAAAGTCATATGATGGCATACCTTGGAGACAGCTACTTGTTTATTTAACAATTCCCCTGACTGAAGATCTGGAAAGTGCATGTGATCTTCTCTGTTCTGTCTTGTGATATAGTAGCAACCTGGTCACTTTCTGCTCCTTCTATATCTTTGCTCATCCATCTTCTGAGTTATGTGTTTCAGTCAGTCTTTCCTTCAGGAAGCTTAACTCCTCCTGTGCATGCAAAAAAGTCTTTGCCCATTTGGCAGAAGCATTTTGAAGTATTTTGGATATAGAAGCTTACATCACATTCTCTTAATATGACATTGCCTTATTGCTGAAGGGCTCTTCACATCCTGGAGGCTCCTGATTATAATCATTACTGATAAAAATACAATGATCACCTACTTTACATTGGACCCCTGACTTTCAATCTAACTTAAAACTACCTGTTTCGTCAAAAAGGTTTCCAGTCACACCAGATGTGCCACAGCTTAGTATTCCTTATGCTGCCTCTCAGAACGGAGAGTCTATCTACCCATTCTATTCTGAGTCTGCAGCTATTCCAGTTCATTTGTCTAGGTGTTGCTGCACATAAGTCATGCTGTCATGTCCTTCATGCACTCTGGTGCTCCAATGATACGGAGACTTTTCCTCTTTGCTCTGCCTTGCATATCTATCTGCTTTTCCATGAGTTTCTCATACTTTTGACTCCAGAGCTAATACTATTTCTTTCAATTGCCAATTCTACTTTTCTAGGCTGATCAGATTGTCTGAGTGATCTGAGAGCACTTGATCATATTATGTATTCCTAAATCATGTTTTTCCATAATATCATCTATTTTGGTTTTAAACCAAAAGCAACCACACAGAAATTATACTGTTTCTGGGACTTGTACACAGCAAGCTGAAAACTTTCACCAGTAAAACACAATCAGTAACACAGTTGAATTTCTGCACAACTCTTAATAGGTACCAGTCACATCCCTTCTGTGTGGTTGCTTTTGGTTCTGATGTTTTGGCACACATATCTGGACTTTCTGTTCTATTTTGGTAATGACATTTTGAAGCTTGCACAAAAGTAAGTTAGTGCTACCTTAAGTATCGATCTCTGTCTGTTAGTTTCCTCTGCAGCATAAGAGCCATTACCTGTGATGTCTGTCATGTGGCCAAGACTGCAGTGTACCAAACTTACTGAAGACCCTGCTTGCTTTTTCTTCTGTTTAGCAGCCAAGCAAGATATCCACTTTTTATTACTTATATAAGTCTTAATAAAATGCCCAATTTTAACTGCTTATTTATTAGCAATCCGGATAATGTATTCCCTGCTAGAATATCATACTAGAAGTCATGAATTAATTTGTTTATTTATTTATTTAAGTTTGTAAACCAGAGGAATGAACTGGTCTGAGAACCCTTTTCAGATGTTTCCCAGACCAATAGGCAAATATGACAGAATACAATATTTTACAGTTATTTGGTGTATAAGTAGTATTTGAACTTAACAAAGGACAGACTCAAATACATATATCAGCTGTTGCAAGTGAAAATAATATGCAGTAGTTTTATGCACATTTAAATATTGTGAATAGATTGCATATATAATAATAATAGAAAAAAAAACATATATAGAGCTCCCCCTTTTAACTCAAAAACAATTATATTGAGATCTTTCCTGGAGGAATATTTTGAGCTGCTTATGAAACATTAGAAGAGTATTAATTGTCTTAATTCATCTGACAAGGGATTGCTGGATAAAATGCATGTTCCCGATAGCTCATTGAAAGGGAGATGTGGATGAGTAAAGTATTGCTGTTTCTAAGTAATGATATGGAGAGTAGGATTTTTAGCTTGCTCCTAAAACAGGAGCAGTAGTAGTCATGTAGGTACTTGTATATTAAGATGTTCAATGATCATATTCGGTGTACTGTATTCCAGAAACCTAGTAAGAAGGCCAGAATACATACTAATACATACTGACACAGCAAAGACAACATATTCAATTGTCACACTATACATCTAAGTTTGCTGAGACCAGATAGTCAAATATTATGTTAGGATCTCCTTACAATATCTCTTACTACTGGTACAGTCCCTAATAGCTTTAAACACTCCCTCATTGTCCCATTGTTCAAAGTTCCATTACTCTCATCTGCCATAGATTTTAGGCAAATAGTTAACCTTTGCCGAATTGCAAAATTTCTCAATGAATGAATAAATAAATAAATAAATAAATAAATAAATAAATAAATAAGCAAATTAATAAATAAGTACATTAAATAATATGAACAATCTGCAAACCAAATTTCGGGCTATGTCAGTAAATTGTGGTTGAAGAGCAGCATGGGTTTCCCCCCAGGTAGAGTACAATCACTGTTTTATATTATCTCAGTAATCATATATACAAAAATATGGACAGTGGACTACTAACCTAGGCTAGTTTCCTTGATAGGAAATGTGCATTTGAGATAGTAGACCATACTCCTCTTCTGCAGAAGCAAACAGACTGTAGATTTTTCCAGCGAGTTTAACACTTGGTTTAAAAACTACGTTACTAGCAGAACACTCAGAGTAAACAGACCAACACTTCAAACTGAAACTGCCATGTTAACTCCAGCAGTCCCTCAGTTTCTGAGCCGGCCCTTTTTTGCTCATATTATGTTTTAATCATTTACCATGGAATCATCTGTAACATAAATACATCCTTTATGGAGAGAAGTGAAGATTGAAACAATACTAATTTCATGAACTTTAATTGTACTTTGACTTAGGAATGAGGACCTTTCCCTCATGGTATTAGAAACCCAAATGATTTGGAGAAATTAAGAAGAGAGATGATAAATCAGCAAGCAAATGAGAGTAGTATTGCTGAAATTGAATTCATCCTCAAGTCTTGGTGAGTACCTTCACGAGGCGAACCCTGTATTACTCAAAATCTCACCAAGTCGACACTGATATATTGACTGTATTTTATAAAGCATATCATGGACAAAGGTAGGTTAAAAAATAAAAAAGATAGCTGGGTGCACAAGACCCAGGATAAAAAAAGTGCTCAATCCTGGTAGGTACACTGGTGCCAGGACTGGAAAAAAAATGACAGTGTAGAATCCTCAAGACATGGAAACATTCATATAATGGGGCTAGGCCAGGCCCAGAGGGAGGATGCCTCCCTCCATTGTAGAATGAAGTAGTAGTCTTCACAAATCACAAAAACTGATAGGCCAAAAAAGAGCCATAAAGGCGATAGAGCAAGCATACTGTAGATTTTTCCAGCGAGTTTAACACTCGGTTTAAAAACTACCTTACTAGCACAATATTGAGATTAAAAGGACCAAAACATCAAATTGAAACTGCCATGTTAACTTCAGGGGTCCCTCAGTTTCTGTGCTATTCCCTTTTTTGATCATATTTATTTATTTATTTGTTTGTTTATTTATTTATTTGACATATGTTAACCGGGTTGGTCCAACTGAGGCAGAGGCCCATTTTCAGTGGAGACCTGAGGAGAAAAGCTCCAGTGGTTAAGTAATGTTTATAAACACATAAGATTTATAATAAACAATATATTCAGAGTTTTACATAATAATCCATAGTGAAAAACATGCAATAAGGAAGTTACAGTAGTATAATTCTATAAGAAACTAAAAGATTTTTTGTGAATCATCCAAGAAAAAACAGATTTTATACTTGTTAAAAAAAAGACATTTTAGAATAGTAAGTGATAGATATTTACAATACTTGCGAATAAAATGACATTTTAGATAGTTAGCAATAGATATTTACAAATAAGTCAAGGCAAGTATTGGTAAGGGGTGAAGAGAGTTGAAGTTACTAGAGGTAAAACAGGAAAAAATATGATTATGAGAGAAATAGTTGTCCCGTTCGATTCTCAGCTAGAGTGTCTTCTGTGTGGAGGCATGCGTGAATGAGCGTGCCTTTGTTGAAGGTTGTGTATCAGGGCTGTTTACTCGGCATGTAAAAATCCACTACCAAACATTAGCGAACCGGAGTACCGCTGTGGCAACCCCTAACCGGGATAAGCCGAAAGACACAATAACAACAAGTGGAGTATGATATATGTTATTGCATAAAGTAAAATAGGAAATAACTGCAAAGTAGAGTTAGGATACTGTACAGGAGTAGTACAGGGAGAAGTTACTGGAGGAAAGAAAAAAAAACACATAATAGAAGTGGATAATGGAATGTGTCATGAATTAGTATGATAAAAGATAACTCATATTATTTTTTTAATCATTTACCATGAAATCATCTGCAACATAATTACATCCTTTGTGGAGAGATGTGAAGATTGAAACAATACTAATTTCATGAACTTTAACCCTACTTTGACTTAGGAATGAGGTCCATTCCCGTCATGGTATTAGAAACCCAAAAGATTTGGAGAAATTAAGAAGAGAGATGATAAATCAGCAAGCAAATGAGAGTAGTGTTGCTGAAATTGAATTCATCCTCAAGTCTTGGTGAGTACCTTCACGAGGTAGACCCTCTTTTACTCAAAATCTCACCAAGCTGACACTGATATATAGACTTTATTTTATAAAGTATATATCATGGACAAAGGTAGGTTCAAAAATAAAAAAAGATAGCTGGGTGCACAAGACCCAGGATAAAAAAGTGCCCAATCCTGGTAGGTGTACTGGTACCAGGACTGGAAAAATGACAGTGTAGAATCCTCAAGACATGGAAACATTCCTACAATGGGGCTTGTCCATGTCCAGGGGAAAGAGCCCCCCCCCCCATTGTAGAATGAAGTAGTAGCCTTCAAAAATCACAAAAAGTGATAGACCAAAAAAGAGCCATAAAGATGATAGAGTGGACTATTGAAGATAAGAAAGAAATTATGTATTGTTACTATTATGCAAGAAGCCCAGAATTTCCAAACAGAAGATATACAAAAGATTAAGAGATAAATTAGAGGAAGGAAAATACTTGCAAAAGAAAAACTGCCAGAAGCTTCCAATAACAATTTTTGTGTTCATTAATACAACAGATTTATGAAAAACATTATATAGACAAGGAAACCTTGGGCCTTTTTATTCTAAAGAAACAAATGAGGAAGTTCAAAAATATAAAGAACAAAATCTAGAGATTTTTGAAAGGTTTAAAAAAGAAATATTCATATGGAAAGAAAGAGAGATCTGATATGGTGCAATATTTATGCAAAGGAGAAAGCCAAATTAATCAATACAGAAGAAGCATCACCAAAGATATTCAAAGAAAAATGCAGGCAAAGGTATCCAGATATGGAACATTTCACAATACAAAAAATAAGATCACAAAGGGGAATGTATAACAGAAGATTAGTAAAGTAGACATTAAAAAAATAAAGTTGAAGTTATGGAATGCTTGTGAAGTGAAGGATTTAGTGTAGAAAGCCTAACACAGGTTATTTCACAGTATGATGGAACAAGTCCTCCAAGTAAGGAGAAACAGGAAGAGCAGAAGACATCTAAAGAAGAAGTATGGACATGGGAAAGAGAAAGAGATTTGATAAGGTGCAATATTTATGCAAAATAGAAAGCAAAACTAATTAATAGATAACTGATATCTTAACTACACATCCTACCTCACCATTCTATCTTTTTACCATTGCTAGCCTAACCTCCTTATTTCCTACCTCTCTCACTTATAATTCCTCTATTGACCATTCTCTTCCCATCTACCTTTTCTATCTCATTATACCTTTCCCAAAACAGAATCTCATTAGTTTTCTATATTCCTCTAACATAATCTTTTCATTTAATCTACTTTTATCTCCTCTTTAATTATGGCTTCCTATTTCCAAACTATGTTCATACTTTCTGTATTACTCTTACATACACTATTCTCACTCTACCTTCTGACATTCTTTGAAACCCCTCTCTATGGCCAGCCTACCCTCTCACATAAGCAAACTCTACCTTGCTTGGATATGTCTTTTAAGTCATATTCCAACAGTACCTCTACCCCCAACTACATTCTACCTAAATTCCACAGACTCATACACATTAAGCATGGCCTCTCTACAGATAGAAAAATGAAACTAAAATCCTACTTTAACAACATCGTGATAACCAAACCAAAGAACCACACCTTTACAGGATGGGGACATACACCCTAACCCTGGCCCTATCAACCCTTCACCTCTTACTCCTAAAACTAAACTTAACAATACTCTCTTAATAGGACATCTAAACATTCAAAGCATAAACAATAAAGTACTTCACCTACATGCTCTCCTTGATATCCATTCCTTTGACATTATTTGCCTCTCTGAAACCTGGCTTAAGCCTGACACTAAAGACACAGAAATTATACCCTAAGGCTATAATATTGTTAGATATGACCGTACTAAACGTAAAGGTGGCGGAGTAGCAATTCTTTTTAACAATCAATTAAATATCTCCACCCTAACAATAGACCCAACCCCAGATAGCAAAGTAGAAGCCATCATAATCAAACTTCACTTGAACACCAAGAAATCCCTTAACATTATCTGTATATACCTACCCCCAGGTAATAGCATACCCATTTTAGAAGCCTTTCTTAGCTGGGTATCTACAACTCTCCCCCAAGAAACAATAATTCTAGGTGACTTTAATATAGACTGGAACTGCATAAATACCAAGAATCCAACTTCCCATATAAACCTCCAAGGCTTTACCCAAACCATTACCTCAACTACAAGAATCAATAAGCCTAATAATAAAAAAAGTATTCTAGACTGGATATTGATAAATAATACCAAACACACCTACAAAGTAGGAACCCTGCCAGATGATGTCAGTGACCATTCCTTGACTTATATAGAAAGAGAAAAGACTGACTTTACTAACCTCCCTAATACTAGAAAAATACGCTCCACAAAACAGTTTGACGTAGACTCATTTCAAATGGAACTTAGTAAATGCAACTATAATCCCTTAAAAACACTTCCTCTTGAAGATGCAGTATCATACTTTAACACAAATTTCTTATCCATACTTAATAGACATGCTCCTGAGCGTACCATTAAAATGAAGTCCAATATAGCCCCATGGCTCTCAAGAGAAACGAAAAATCTAATTCTCTCCAGAAATAAAATCTGGTCTAAATGGAGATGTTACAGAAATAATCCGGACCTGCTGCACTTTCGCCAGCTTAGAAACCTTACTAAAAAGGCTATAATTGCAGACAAAAAAAACTTTTACAGCAGACTTCAACAGACTCATCATAACAATCCAAAGGCCTTCTGGTCCTCAGTAAATAAACTCCTGTCCCCAGGTACAGCTAAAACACCTAGCCCACTTAATGCGGACCCAGACACCCCTCTCCTAACTGCTAACGCTTTCAACCTATTCTTTACTGAAACTATTCATTCCCTAAACAAGCAAATGAACATCAATAACTCAAACTCCTCACAAATCCAAGCTGCTTCGTCCCCTAACTTTAAACTACAACCTATCTCTACCTCTTTCATCTATAAACTCATCCACAAACTCAAGCCTTGTACCCCCTCTGCTGATAACCTCCCTTCTCTTTTTCTCCAAAAGGCTGCAAAAGCAATCGCATATCCTATTTCCATTCTCATAAACAGAACAATCCAAGAGGGTACTATCCCTGACATCTGGAAAGTGTCCTACATTATCCCTTTACACAAAGGAGGCAACTCTATCGACTATTCTAACTATAGACCAATCGCACTCCTTTCTCCATTAGCAAAAATTATGGAAAAATGTATACACCAACAACTTCTAAATCATCTCTCAGTACATAACTTAATAGCCAACTGTCAACATGGCTTTAGACCCCATCATAGTACTACCACTGCTCTTCTTTCCTTTATAGACACCATAAATAAGAACCGCAACAATAACCTTCTCTCTTCTGCACTATTTATCGATCTTTCTAAAGCTTTCGACATGGTTAACCACTCTATATTAATCAATATACTCACATCCCTTTCCTTTGACAACCTTGCCATTAAATGGTTTACATCTTATCTTAGGAATAGACAACAAGCAGTTCTTTGGGGAAACCAAACTTCCTCTCTTTTACCTGTAACTATTGGTGTCCCTCAGGGCTCAATTCTCGGACCTCTTCTTTTCACACTATTCATTAATGACCTACATCTAGCAATTCCTCAAGCAACCGTCATACAATATGCTGATGACTCTACCCTAATTTGCTCAGCGTCTTCTTCTACAACACTTCATTCACTTACTCAAAGCATCTTCAACACAGTTGAAACATGGTTTTCTAAACGCTACCTTCTTCTTAATGCCAAAAAAACTAAACTTCTCCTCTTCACCCCTACCTCTCGATCCCCACCCCATTGATTTCACCATCTCATCAAATAATGCTACTGTCATTTCCCCTGAATCAACAACAAAACTATTAGGAATAACAATTGATAATAATCTCTCTTTTGATCAACACATTAACATCACTATCAAATTAGTAAACAGAAAAATTTGATCCTTATATAGAATTAAACCCTACCTAACTGCTTCTGCCAGAGCCACAATTGCCCACTCCCATCTTATATCTACACTCCTTTATGCTTCTCCTATCTTTACCAACCTTAAGAAAGCCAACCTTAACAAACTTGCCACATCCTATTACAACATTGCCAGATTTGCTACTGGTAACCCTTATAGAACACATCACTGTGTGAACCTGAAACAACTAGGATGGATGGAATTTCAACACCTTTTGCTTATTCCCCAACTCAATATTGCCCACAAATTACTATATCAGCCCAATAACACTCCTATTCTTTCTCAACTTTTAATCCCTTATAATAATCTCAACTCTCTTAGATCTTCTAAGAAACTTATGGCCTGCCCTACAAAGTCCAATAACTCAGCCGGTGACTCCCTTTTCTCTAATACAATTGGAAGGAGCTGGAATTCACTACCCAGTGAAATCACTCTACTCACATCTCTGCCTCTCTTCAAACAAGAAATTAAGAATTACTTCAAAAGCCATTGGCTCTGTTCCTGTATAAAGCCTGACTAATCTTCCTACCTACATTTGTCTATCCTCCTCCTCATTTTTCCGCCACTATCTCTTCTTTTCTTTTTTCTTTCATTTTCTTTTCTTTTTATAACTCTTTCTTCCTTACTCTTATTTTTCTCTACCTCTCTTTTTCTCATATCTAGCAAGTCTTTTTTGCTTCTTTTGTTTTACAGTCATCTCTTAGATGGCTTCCTTTTTTACCCACTTATAGTATTTTTGCCCTCTTTCTCTGATATTTTACCCTTTTGCTTACCTCTAACTCTCTCTGTACAACAACTTGTCACCCTATATTTTTCTCACTGTCATCTCATCCTTTAACTTGAATCTTTGTTACTCATACAAGTTATACTTTTGATATATCTTCTTTAATTAAGTTTTTATTTTGACATTATATTGCCATTTGTTATTATTGTAATTGCTTTTTAATTGTAAGGTTTTTTTTTTTCTTTTTATGTGTATTTCTGTGTGGAGCTTTTCTCCCTGGGCCTCTATTGAAAATGGAAATATTCCAGCTAGACTAGCCCGGTCAACAAATGTAAAATAAAATAAATAAAATAATACAAAAAGAGCAGCACCAAAGATATTTAAAGAGAAATACAGGCAAAGGCATCCAGATATGGAAAATTTTACAAAACAAAACATAAGAAGGCAAAGAGGAAAAGTAGAAAAGAGGATTAGTAATGGAGAAGTTGAAGAAATAGAAAGTGAGGTTATGGATTACCTGTGAAGTGAAGGATTTAACGTAGAAAATCTAACTTTGATAACATCACTGCAGGATAGAGCAATGGATCCTCAAGTTAAGGACAAACCAGTGGAGCAGGAAACATCTGATCAGTTGCCATATGAAGATACTTTGGAGCCTTCCACAGGAAATCAGTACAAAGGTTCAGTTGGAGTTGCACAGCAAGGGAAGGAACAGGAACCCATGGTAACTCTGACAGTCACTGTTGTGGAGTGATAGACCAGTGATGAAACTGAAGAGAATATGACACAGGAAGATATCTGGAACTTTCTACATAATGCCTGCATGAAATGGAGAACAAAGAATGTGCCCTCAGTTTAGAAGAAAATGATCTAAGAGAAGAGTTGATTGACTTAATAGAGATGGACAGACATTTTAAGATCGATATAAGAAATAGACTGCAGAAAGTCAATAAAACCCCCAAAAATTAGATGTTTGATAAAACAAATAAACACAGTAATTAGAACTGTTCATAGAGATTCATGTGATATAACAGAACTAAATAGGATATATTGCTGAGCAGTAAATTAACAACAGATAGTCTTACCACAAAAACACAGGGCAGTAAGGGAAAGGAAGGTGAGAAATCAAATGCCATCATGGAAGTATCGAATAGAGAATACTATAAAGCAATTAAGACAAGAGGTGTCACTGTTAGAAGAATATAGAACAGAAAGATCAACAAAAATACTTAGAACGATAGATGTGATAAAAGTGATGCACAATATTAGAACAGATCAGGATCTATTGTGCAGAATCACAAATAATAAAAACTAAAAATATCAGTACAGGCAGAAATACTTAGAAGATATGCAGATAAATATAAAGGAAAAGTACAAAATAAGCAATTTATTGAGGACCCAAAAAAGTATTATAGAAAATTGGGAAACAAGGCAAATGGAATTGAAATAGAAACAAAAAAGAAGAAATATATACATTTGGGAAGATCCTGTGGAACATAGCAAAGATTCTAAATGGGCAGAAGAAGTAAAAGAAAGAATAAGAAGTTTAAATGTACAAGATATGAAATGGAATGAAGTAATGGCCAGAGAGATTGAAACAAAGTAAAGAAAAGCCCCTAAATGGAAAATTCCAGACCCAGATGCAATACCTAACTTCTGACTAAAAGTATTAACATCTTTAAATGATGATTTAGCCACAAATAAGAACTATTTATATGTGCACCCTGAACAGACACCAGCCTGGTTAACAACAGGAAAAACAATGGTCCTACTTAAGAGTGAACCTGCAAGCTCCCTAAAAGCTATAGATCAATAACCTGCCTTCTGACAATGTATAAACAATACATGGGAATTGATGCCAACAGAGTTTATAGTCATTTAGAAGAAAACTCAATTATGGCAATAGAACAAAAGGGTAACAAAAAAAGTCATATGGAACAAGGGATCATTTGTTGTTAAAGTCATAATGGAGAGCTGTAAAAATGGGAAGAATCTAAGTATGGCATGGGTAGACTATAAAAAAGCATTTGACAGTATCCCATATTCATGGATAAAAGAGAGCTTAAAAATTATTAAGATACACCCTACACTGATTTATTACATTGCAGCGGCCATGGAACAGTGGCAAACCACTTTGCAGTTAAGCCATAATAAAGGACAAATTGTTATTCCAGGGATAAAAATCCAAAAGGGGATATTCCAGGGTGACTCTCTGTCACCTCTGCTCTTTTGTCTTGCTCTTAACCCATTAAGCTGTTTACTTAATTGATTAGGCCATGGCTACAGTTTGGCTCCTATAAAACAACAACATGTAAATACTTCTCATCTTCTTTTTGTAGATGATTTAAAACGGTATAGTTCATCAGATGAGGAACTGAAAGCACAACTGCAAGTGGTCAAACCTTTTCCAGATGATATAAGGTTGTGATTTGGTCTTGATAAAAGTGCAAAAGCAACCTTTAAAGCAGGAGAGCTGCAGCACAAAAGAAAACATCAGTTTGGGACAGGAAAGAACTTTGGGAAAGAACCTGAGCAAGAGAGTGTGTATAAATATTTGGGAACTGATGAAGGGTCATCAATAAAACATGAACAAATGCGAATAAAGCTTAGTAAGGAATACTTTAGAAGACTAAAATTAATACTGAAGACAGCATTGATGTCTAGGGACAACGTCCAAGCTATAAACCAATTTGATCTTTTTGTCCTTAATTACAGTTTTGGAGTGACTGACTGGCCCCAAAAGGTGTTGGATTGGTTGGACAGGCAAACAAGAAGGATGCTTCATGCTCATCAAATGATTTATAAAAATCAGTGCATGCCAAGACTATATAGTCCCCCCATTCTGACGGAGGTATATCCCTCCTCAAAATTGATTACATGTTTAGATTTGCAATCGTGGGGCTGCATACATGTTTGCTGGCCTCAAATGACCCAAATGTTGTGAAAGTTTTGAAATTTGAGGAGAATAAGTCTAAGATGACTTCCCTGCTTACTTTAGCAGACACATATTGGTGTCAAGAGGGGATGGAAATCAGACCAGAAGTAGATAAAAGCCAGGCAGGAAATTAATGTGCCAAAAAAAAAAAAAAAAAAAAATATAAGGTGAAGGATCAGATGAAAAGGCAAGAAATGTGGAAAGTGCATAAATATAGTTGCAAGTATAGAAAACTCTTGGGACAACCTCATGTTGATCAGGATCAAACACAGGAATTATTAAGGAGAGGTGAATTTAAACCAAAAGATGAAAGGTTAATATTGGTGGCCTAAGATAGTCGGCTACTTACACATTGGTTTACAAAGTCCATTAAACATGTGGGAGAAACAGACAAATGTAGGTTTTGTGAAACAGAATTGGAAACAGCTGCACATCTTGTTACTGGTTGTGATATACTAATGGCAGAAGGACAGCATACTGAAAGACATAATAATGTGGCAAGACTATTGCATTGGGGATTGTGCAAATATTACAATGTAGCTGAAAATCACTGGAAACATGAGACACAAAGCAATATAGAAAATGATGAAGTTTATATCACATGAGATAACGCATTACCAAGAGTTCAAAAATAGATGTGAGAAAACCAGACGTAGTCCATGAAAAGAAGATAAAAGTAGCGTTGATCATTGAAATTGCTACACCCAGTGACTACAGTGTCTTACGTACAAAGAGACACAAAGTCATAAAATACCAGGATTTGCAGGCAGATATGAGGACAATGTGGAAGAAGGATAAGAATTTACCATCATACTTAGATGTGTTACTGGTACATGTAGCTCTGTATGAATTGCAGAAGGAGTCATTACTGGGCACATTGCTAGTGCTGCAAAGAGCACTTCTGACTAACATCAAAGACTGAAACAATACTAATTTCTTGAACTTGAATCATACTTTGACTTAGGAATAGAGTCCATTCCCATCATGGTATTAGAAACCCAAAAGACTTGGAGAAATTAAAAAAGAGAGATTATATTGTCATTAAACAAGCTCTCCTACATGCAAACACCATCAGCAGGAGCTTACAACGGGAATTCATGCACCTTTGAAATGGGTTAATTACTACGAGTCTAGCTATGAATACCTCAAAAACACAGGTGGCATTACTGGCTATATCTTCATTTTTTATTGCAAATTCACCTTATATTTTTTTATGATTGTTAATGCTTTGTCGTAAATTAAATTTGTACTTTTTGTTCTGGTTGTTTTTTGTGTGTATGTGTGTGTGTGTGTGTGTGTGTGTGTGTGTGTGTGTGTGTGTGTGTGTGTGTGTGTGTCTACCTTCTTGGCCTGGGCCATGCCTCTAAAAGGTCTTACAGACCAATTCCCTTACCCAGCTCACAAATGTAATAACTAACTTACTAAATATTGAGAAGAAATTATGCACTCTGTTTCATGGCGGAGCCAAATAACTTTATGTATTGTAATACAATGATATTCACTCCACTGAGCTAGATATATAGAAATCTATGAATTTTGATTTCAGACTTCTGTACTAAATATGTAAAATGGACTAAAGTGAAAGCAAAGATTGGGAGGCCATATTGTAGTCCTGGAATAAGAGTATTTAAACCAATAGCTTTTCTACCAACCTTTGGAAGAACATTAGAAAATATATAGGTGAATTTCAAGTGGTGAAGTACTTTTCCTGATTGCTGTTCAGTGTGGACCTGTAGATATACCTTTTAGTTCTTATGCCATTCACATTTTTGTAGTACTCCCAATAATTATGTGTCTACATGGAAAGAACAGATTCCATAATTAACCTCAACAAGATTTTGTATGTTAGATTATGAATATTTAAGTTGCATGTATATATATATATATATATATATATATATATATATATATATATATATGTGTGTGTTTGTGTATGTGTATGTGTACATATGTATGTGTGTGTGTGTGTGTCTGTGTGTATATATATATATATATATATATATATATATATATACACACACACACACACACACACACACATTTACATATGTGTGTGTGCATCTGCTTTAGAAAGTCTAGCTATCTATATTGCTAAAGTTTACCTTGTGTCTGTGTGTCTAATATCGACTAACACTGTCCCGTTGTAGTAGTAATAACTGGTGAATACAGTATATACTATCCAGAGTGTTATCCTTTTTTAATGATAAGCCATGGGGGGGTTTACTAAATAAAACAGAAACGTCTCCTGGCTTACCCAGTTCTTCCTGTCTGTTTGTAGGAGGTATATGAATCTCAGGTAATTAACTGCCAGTACTAACCTTCATTTAACAATATTGATCTGCATACTATAAAAATATGAAGATAAGATATAGGTAAATTGTAACCAGCATTATAAAATGGGCAGGGAAAAATTATCAGTCAGGTTGACAGCTGCCTGTGCATCAGATCTGTTCCATACATGGGAGAGACCTTCACATTCAGTGAAAGATCAGTGCTCACTCACAGAGGCGAAATCCAACAAATCACCACTATATCCAGAGGTCATTTAGCAGGGAAATTCTATCAAACATAAATACAATGAAAAAAAAAACAGAAAAATCACACCAGAAATAACCTCCATCTCAAATACATTATTAAGTCTTCATGAAAATAGTAACAAAAGAGAAAAAGAAACAAAATCAGGACTGTGACACGAATGAAACATGCTTTACCATAATAAAAGCACCAACATCTCATATTTAAGTATGTTTTACAACCAGGAAAACACAATCTCCTGATGAAAGTGAAAGCATAAACTCATAAACAGGCACTGAATCAGGTAGGAAGGGACAGGATGGAAATAATATAAAGCAAAAACAGCATTTTCCATTGCAACAGAAAACAGCCACCATGACTAAAGAGTCAAATTACACACATATACACACAAATGTAATAGAAAGACTCAGCCAGGCAGAGTTTGACCTAAGAAGTAAATCTGAAGATAAAAGTCCACACAGGTGAAACACTGCATGAATACAAATGCATATCAAAATAGAAGTAAAACACACATTAAATTACAATAGAAACCCAATTAAGTAAAGGCTACACGTATACCTTCAGCTATACCAACTTAAAAAAAATGATTGAAGTGAGGGAGCATTACTTCTTACATATGTGTTTTTTAGTTCTTTAGAGTTGCCACCAAAATGATTACTCCTGTGAATATTTGTAGAGTTCCTTAAGCACATCTTCAGCTAAAACAACTTAAAAAATTATGTGGGTTGGTAGAGGGGGGGCATTGCTGTCGGCCTTTCAGTGCTTGTAGTTGCCATCAAAACTAATTTACTCTTGTGAATATTTCAGATTCTGTATTACACAGAAAACAGTATATATGTTTGTAAGGCACTGTGCTGTTGACATGCAAGTCTCCAAATCTGGACTCATTCTCGGTCTCCGTAAGAGGTCAGTTGAGATGCTTTATATAATTAGGACCCACTTATATAATGGACTGTACAACAGCACACAACTGTTTGACAGAAGGGTCCCTTAAATGACTATACAGAAAGTTTCATACAAAACTTCTACAAGATTAAAAACTTTCAACCCTGCACATCAATAAATTAGGTGAAATGGACAGATGAACTATTTTATATTAAAATACACTGTAAACCACTTAATTATCACACATAAACTAAATGTAAAATTCAAACTGCAGAAAAATACAGATTTCCATTTTATAAGTGGAGTAATGCATGTTTGGTGCGAGTGATATAGATATTATCACATGCCCAGGGGTGTTGTGAGACACAAACCTTAAGGGCAAGTGCTTTACAATTCTTGTGTGTGTGTGTGTGTGTGTGTGTGTGTGTGTGTGCGTGTGCGTGTGTGCGTGTGTGTGTGTGTGTGTGTGTGTGTTTGTGTGTTTGTGTGTGTGTGGCAATATCTGTACTGTTCATACCCTCTTGAACCTCATTGCATACTTAAATACTATTTAGAGCTTCAGCATACAGTCAGATGTCTGAATATTAGTACATTTACTGGTGCGGTATTGTTTTTATCATGAAAGAAGCCTGTGAGTTGTGCTGGACCACTGTGTATAACTAGGGTGGTAAATGCTACTCTTGAGGCGCTTATTATTGGCGATGATCAGCTCAGTGCTGGCCATGTTTTACAAACAGATGGCTACATATTTATTTATTCCAGTTCAAAAAGTTCAAATGTCATTTAGTATTTTATCTGTATTTTATAGAACTTCTAAAAAAAATCTGTCTTTTACCAACTACCAAGGGGATACATGCAGGACACCGAATGCTCTAAGTATCGAATCTCAAAAGAATGACCCAAAAAGGTCAACACCCAAAACAATGACCAGTGTTTTTAGCATGAGAGTGAGGTACAGTGAGGACTGGGTATTTGCCCTTTCCTTCCAGTGGTGCAACCTCAGAACTGGTATATAGAGTTAACAGGGAGTTTGAAGTTCCAGTGAGCCCCCCCCCCCACACACACCCACATACAGAGTGTGTTTTCTTTACTTTTTTATTTTCAGTGTTTTGAGTTTCCACATTCCGGGGCTGCTCATTTTAGTTTTGATATTTGCGATGCCCAATGTTTTGAATGTATTTCCTACCAATCATAATTAAGTTATGTACCTCCCTTCCAAAACTTATATATGCACTGATGTTAGAAGACTATGTTATGACTTGATACACTTTTGGCATTGATCTGTGAAACAAGGCAGCAGACGCAGTAACTGCTTGCTATCTAACATCTTTTACTGCTCATGTAGACTATTTTAACTGCTGTGTCAGTAATGTAACCCCACAATGTCTATGAAAAGTGAGTTTGTTTACTACTTTAAGGGTTCCTTTGGTACAGGAAGGAAGCATACATTCTATCTTGGTCATCATCTAATGTGGAATGAATTTGGTTGTGGCATGTACTTATCCTCCTATTGCTGTTTAAAAATAAGGAAAGCTGACAGCTAATATTTTTTGTTTGTTTTAGACAGATTTCTATTTGTTAGAATCTCAGCAAGCCTGTCTCCTATTCTTACAGGTGCAGGATACCAGACACATGGGCAACCAGAGATGTCTTATATCAAACTTTAATAATACTTGGAAAATGAGCCCCTTAATCTGTTTGGATTGCAGGAGACATTTGGTATAAGATGAAAACTATCCATAATGTTGCTGCTGTTGTATTTTGTCGTCTGTAATTATGAATGCATAGCTTCCTCTCTTTCTGAGACTCAGTCTTTTAAGATCAATAACTGTTTAAAAAATAACGTATTCCAGTGCTCTACATTACACTGCAAACCATGACTTGTTTCATTGATATATGGCCATGATCCTCTCCATGCTATACTCTCCAGGTTAAGTTAACAAATTAAGCATCTGCTATCATATTGATAATATCACTGTACATATTTTGCTAATTAAATGCCTGCTATAGTAAATGTTGCCTTTGTTGTCCACACCTCTAATCTCATGGCAAATATGTACCATTTTGTATTGCTTTTGGTGCCATCAGTTTTCCTCATTCACCCTAATTATGTATTAACACTCCCATTAAAATAATTTTAGACACATTTTAAAAATGTGATCAGTCTGTCTATGCATCTTTTTTCTTCAGTGATTGAACAGTTACCTCAGCATTCAGAGTAATGTAATTTCCATTAACAGCTGAATACATATGGGTGCCAGGCAGCAGTATTGTTTGAACAGTGATTCCTGTTCAACAAGATTGGCAAAAGTGATCATAAATTGATGATCTTCTCATGTGTGAGATCATGGTACAATGGGGACTATATATTTGCCCTTTCTCCACAGTACTGAAACTTGAAGTTGGTATATACACATAGCAGACGGGGGGGGGGGGGGGGATCAGGGATGCATGGGGGCAAAAACAATAGTTTATTTTTTTTCTATATTTTTTAAAATGTGTTCAAATGCTGGAATTTTGAGCGCATTTGTTTGAGTGCTTTGTATGCAATGTTTTTTTTGTTTGTTTTTGTTTTTGTGTCTGGCAGTTGGTTTAGGGAATTAAGGAGCTATTTCATGTGGTCCAGTGGTACAAGGTTTGATTCCCTCTGATTCAATTGCCTGTATGACTCTGAGCAAGTCACTTAACCAGATACTGCTCCAGGGCTGAGTCTGAAAAAGGTTCATGGCAATCTGTGCTGTAACGCAGAACAGAAATACAAATAAAAAATAAGGAGTCATAGGTTCATAGGTTCATAGGTAGGTACTAGGCTATTTGCCCAAAGGCATTTATGAGCCTAACTAGAATGTATTGGCTTTTGCCACCCCCTTAGATTAGTTTCCTGTGCCTCTGTCCAGCAGAGCCACTGAAGTGATCCCCTGGGTAAAATTTCGGTTTCCCATCCACTCGTCAAGGTTTCTCTTGAAGAGTGTTAGCAAGGAGATCTGCCTAATGTACACTGGAATCTTGTTCCAAAGCATTGGAAGTCTCTGCGACAGGAATCTATTCCTCCAGCACATCCTATTTATTGTTGTGGTGAGATTTAGATCCCCAGAGTGTGTGGCTCGAGGGAATATGGTTTTCTTTAGGTGGAGCATGTCCATCAATTCTGGGTTGGACATGGCTTTGTATGTCAGGTAGAGATCACCTCTGAGTAGGTGGCATGTAACCGAGTACAGCTGGAGTTTCTTCAGTTGAGCTGCAGAGGGCATCTGTTTGAGGCCAGTGATCCTCTTGGTGAAATACTTCTGTGGTCTTTCCAGCTGTTGCAGGTGTCTTGTAAAGTACATCCCAAATGGGGCGTTGTACTCTATGATGGGTCTGATGAGTGATGAGTAGAGGGGCACAATGACTTCTTTTGATCTGGATGCAAATCCTTTTGTGATTAGGTGGGCCACATAGAAGGATTTTCTAATCACTTTGGCAATGTGATTATCAAAGGAGAGATTACTATCTACTTGGGTCCCCAAATCCCTTATTACTTCTTCCGTATTTAGGGTACTACCACCTATCTGGTAGTTTGTGGGTACTTTGTTTTTTCCAAAGGGGATGACTATGCACTTTCTGGCATTTAGCTTGAGGCCATGATTTTGACACCAGGTATCCATCTTAGTGAGACCCTTTTGAAGGATATCTGTGTCAGATGGAGAGTCAGTTATAGCCCCTAGTTTGCAGTCATCTACGATCTTGGTCAGCCATAGTCCTCCTGTGCTTACCTGTACCTCTGAGAAGTATATACCGAACAGGAGGAGTCCTAGGAGTGAACCCTGGGGGACCCAACTTGTAACCGGTTTAGAGTTGGACCTAGCTCCTGCAACTCTCACCATGTGGGTTCTGTTTGTGAGCCAGTTGGCAACCCCATATTGTGATGTAGGGGCTTATGTTCAGGCTGGTGAGCTTGTCTATAATACCAGAATGGGGAATGGTGTCGAAGGCCTTTGTGAGGTCTAGGTAGGCTGTGTGTACCACCTTTCCCTCGTCTATAGCCTTGGTAACTGTCTCACAAATGTCCACCAGGTTTAGGAGGCATGATCTGGCCTTAACAAAGCCTAACTGGGTAGGGTCCAGTGTTTGGAGGTTCCCAATGTCTCTGTTAATGAGTTCCATGATGATGCGCTCCATAGCCTTGCAGTCCAAGCATAGTTCCCGGGGTCTATTGTGGCTCCACCTTTGTGGAGCGGAATAACCATTGCTGTGCACTGCTCTATGGGGACGTAGCCTGTGGAGAGGCTGAGTTGGAACTGTGTGTTTAGTTGAGGGGTTAGTTCATCTTTGAGCTCGTGTAGGATGCAGCCTGGGACACTGTCCAGTCCCACTGATGCTGTGTTTTTGGCTTTGGAGAGGGCTGTTTTAACCTGAGTGTCTGTGATTTCAGGGACTCTACATTCTTCTGGTATGGTTATGGGCCCTTTTGGGGGTGAGACAGGGGTGAAGTTTGCACTGAACTTGTCTGCCAGGATGTTGGCGATATCGGTTGGCTCAGTGTATTTTGTGCCATTCTGTGCTAACTCCGAGCAGATCTGAGCATTGCCACTTAGATTCTTGACATAGCTAAAGAATGCCTTGTGGTTATCTTTGGAGTCCTTGGCAATTTTTCTTTCAAAGCTCGTCTTGGATGATTTTATGAGGGATCGTAGTTTCTTGATGATACTGATCACGGATGTCTTCCCTTCTTGGGATTTTACTCTTTTCTGCACTAGTTTCCTCCTTCTATTGTATAGCTTGTTTATGGCAGGGATCCACCAGACTAGTTTCCTTTTCTTGGAGGAGTGAGTCTTGGTTTTGCTTGGGATAGCATGATCCATGCATTCTTGTAGGTGCCAGTAGAATGCATTAGTAAAGGATTTTGCAGCTTGGACAGTGTTATTCTTTAGCATGGGGGCTTTGAAACTTTCCAACTCGGTCTTAAGTAATGTGAAGTTTGCTTTTGGAAAGTTTTTGATGGTGGTTTCCTTGTCCAGAGGTGGGGGTGGAATGTGGATATCCAAAGTGATTTGTTTATGGTTAGATCTAACCAGTGAGGGGTTGACCGGTGTGGAACATCGGTCTCCCATGTTGGTGATGACCAGGTCCAATATGTTGTCACCTCTGGTGGGAGTGTTGACCAGTTGATCCAGGGCATTTGAGTTTATAAATTCTAAAAAATGTTGGGCAAGGGAGTTAGTACTTGAGTAGTTCTCCAAGTTAATGTTTGGGTAATTGAAATCACCAAATATTAGGGTGTTTGGTAGGACCTTTATGTTTCCCAGTGTTTCCAGAAACATGGAATGGGGGTCCTGGGACATGGTGGGTGATCTGCAGCAAGCTACAATTTGAATTGCAGTTTTGCCCATTGTTAGTTGCATGTGGATGAGCTCTGAAGCATCGTGCTGTGCCACTAACCTAGAGGTGTGGGTATCCTTGATGAATATGGATACGCCCCCACCTTTTGTATTTCGGTCCGGATTCTGTGGCCGAAATGTATGGTATGAGTTGTAGCCTGGTAGTGCTGGGGTGCTCTCTGGAGCCTTAAACCAGGTTTCTGTTACTGCACATATATCGATTTTCTCCATACTGAGGAGTGCCTCGAGTGTGTACATTTTGAGGTTTAGACTTCTGGCATTGAGCAGCATTACCCTCAGTTTTTTGTTACTTGTGCTATTTATGGCAATGGGTTTGTCTTTTGAGCCTTGCCTAAAAAGGCACTTTGGGGGTGGCAAGAGCCTTGGTCAGTATTAAAAAGCCTAAGGGTGACAGGTGCAAGCCGTCTCTAGTAAAGCAGCATGGCTTATCGAGCATGTCATCCCAGGTGGACAGACACTGGATCCCCTTTGATTTACACCAGAAACTTAGCCGGTTGTTGAAATTGATAATTTTTTCTTTATACCATGGTATCATTCTTGGTGAAGGCAGGATGCTCCTCAGGGTCAGGGTCATACCGGCCTGGACTATGTGATCAGAGAGCTCTTCCATTTCTCTTTTCATGTAGTCCAGGGAGGTATGGCTCAAGTCATTCACACTAACATGGACAATGACAGAGTCATATTTGTACTTGTTCTGGAGTGACCTGAGTGCTTGTGTTATGTGGCGGATCCTGGCACCCAACAGGCAGCTAACAGTAACTTCTCCTTATTCAGCCTAGTGAGTGGGACGTCAGTGTGCCTGACTATAGAGTCACCTATTACTAGTATATTGGGTATGTTATTTTGCCTTGAGGGCTGTGATTACATGGCACACTGGTTTTGTGAAGTATGTGTTTCATGGTTTGTATTGAGGGGTGGAGTTTGCTTAGATGTCTGCTTTGGAGGTCTCTGTTGCTTTTGCAGATTTTTATTTAGAGCCTCAGAGTATGTTTTTGTGTATTTATGTGTGTTTTTGCCGGTGCTGGTTTAATGGGTCTATGTGAGACTGGTGGTGTGATGCAAGTATTTCCCTTCTCCTCTTGACTGTCTGATCCAGTCTTGGGTTGAGAGAGCTTAGCCTCCAATTTGGCTGTATAATTGCATCTCTCGCATGTATTAGTGTTTGGTGGTAGGAGGAGAGGGTTGTCTGTGTACATGAGGCAGTTGTAACATTGCCTCAAAATGTCCAGATTCACCAGTTGGACTGGAGAGTACACCTGAAACTGCCCTTTGGACATGCCTGGATAGGTACAGTGAACTGTTTTACTGATTGACTAGTAAGGTCGAATAGAGAGCCTTGTCCTTCTGTACAGTAAAGGGGGGTCTAGTGCTAGGGTTTATAAATGCTTGCTATGAGTTTTGAGCAAGTGCTGGGCTGAGAAATGAATGACTTGAGTGCTTAAGTTGAAAGTTTGTCTAGTTCCAAGGGAAAAATTAAAGAGGAGACTTTGTGGAGCCAGGAATAGTTATACCCTAGCTAACCGGGGTTGCCTGGCCCTTAAAACTGGGCAAATGCATTTTTTATAGCAGGGAAATGAAAGAGATAGAAATTAGCCCAAAATTGCCAATAAACTACTAATTTATGGGCTGAAACCACTCCTCCAGGGATATATAGGCTTCATGAAGCTCCCCTCTCTCACAGGTGAACAGAGAAACTTCCTTCTATCTAAGTAAGGTGTGGGTAAACACAGAGATTTGTAACACAGCCCTGAATTCAGCACTAACCTGAAAACTGGACTATACTAGCTTAGAAAGGTGGGAAACAAGTATATATATATATATATATATATATATATATATATATATATATATATATTTTTTTTTTTTTTTCAGAAAATAAAGCAGATACAATCAAAAAAACACTTTAAATGCAGAGAAAAGGATACTTATTGTTAAATATCTCAGATCAGAGTTGTAGTCAATGCCCCTAGTAATAAAATAGGAAGAAACACAAATACAGTAAAAGCAGATGTATAAAGTGCAATTTTTTTATATATAAAACAATAGAAAACGAACAAACTGATTTAAACAAGTTAACCAATTAACCAGAAAAAAGCTCAAAACTGAGCCCTGTTTCAGCAGTCTTCAATCAGACAAGTTCTAACTGCACACTCCTGCCACTAGGGTGCAGGGGAACCTTCTTCAAAAAAAGATGGTCTGGATCAGTGCTCAAGTTGTACAAACAAAGTTAGATTCAGCAGGCTTGAATCTGGTCTATGCTACAGCAACAAGACACACCAATTCTGAAAGAAACAGTTCAAATAAGCAGGCACAATAAGCCTGTGACCAGAAATTCCCAGCTCAGAAGGGCAGAATCCAGCCTCTCCTCCCACAAGAGTGCAGACCACAAACATTCTTAATGTAGAATAACTGGCCTGAAGCCCAAGTGCTTAAACCAGAACTAATACACTTTTAGAATAGCAGACACTGAGCCTTCAATCAGCAATTCTCAGCTTAGAAGGATGTAAACTACCTGTCCTGCCACAACAGTGTAGACCACAAACCTTCTTAATGTAAAACAACTGGTATGAAGCTCTAGTGCTTAAACTAAAAGACTTAGAATGACAGTTACAATTTAATCAGGCTACTACGAAGCAGTAATAAATGCAGCAGAATAAATAAAATTGAGTAATTTTAAGAAGAGGCAAAAGCAAAATAAAGTAAGAGGAAGCACAAATACAGTAAAAGCAGATGAATAAAGTGCAATTTTTTTTTCAATTAAGATTCATATATATATATATATATATATATATATATATATATATATATATATATATTCATCCACTATAGAGTCTCGAAATTCCACAATCCCGACGTTCTAAATACCAAAGCTCAGAACCTCGAGATTGTAGAATCTCGAAATTAAAAAAAAAAAATTAAAAAAAAAAAAACAAGAATACATTAAAAAACGCATTTTCACCCCCACACCCCCTGCAGCTTAAATATACTAACTCTGAGATTGCACTACAGAATGGTAATGTTCCTGTTCCATTTACAGGTTTTGAGATTCCACAATCTCGAAGTTCTGAGTGTTGGTATTTAGAGCATCGGGATTGTGGAATTTTGAAAATCCAAAGTGGATCTCTCTCTTTCTCTCTCTCTCTCTCTATATATATATATATATATATGTGTGTGTGTGTGTGTGTGTGTGTGTGTGTGTGTGTGTGTGTACTTCTTCATCTGTCAAACTGTGTATTATAAGGCAAGTGCTTCCCTTCCCTGCATGTAATTAATCTTAATTAAACCTATGAATCTGGGTTGTAAGATAGTGATAATGTTTCTTCTTAACTGTCTGCATTTTCAAAGCTGGATATTATAAATTGGATAGATTATGTGATTTCACTATACACAAAAATATCTTGCATTGAACACTTTTAATAGCTTGTCTTTTTCCCACTAATTCTCTTATCCATACAAGGTGCATGTTATAAAAACTTTAATGTGGTAACCTTCTTGTCTTACTGCTGGCAAATTGTACACTTTGACTATCTTTATACCAACACTCTTTGCATAAACTTTCAGTGTTTTTTTCTGTGCCATACACACCTAAAATTGGTTACGTTTATTTGTCAGTGCATCTCTAGCTTCACACTCATTTATTACATCTGTGTTACCTACAAAACTAAGATAACGGACAGAAGAAACTGCTGAAACTTTACATTTTTGTTTTGTAACTGTAGCTGTATCACTTGTCAATGAGAAAATCCTAGACTGATCATCTTGTATAACTCTATAAATGATGCATGTGATATTTTTATAATTTTACAAAACCCGTTACTGGTTCAGCTGCCTGAAATGCTTACATGACTACAATCATTTTGCTTTCACATGGAGTATATTTCCACTCAGTGTGGTTTGAGATTTTAGCACATTACTCCATGCACTGTATTAACATTTAATTTGCGTCAGAATTGCTGTTACAGCAAAAATATTTATCCTCCAATGTACTTACCATCTCAGTGCACTATCTTCTCTTCTATATCTACCTCTGACCAATGCCACTGGTCTTGGCATATTATACAAAGGTTTTGCCAGGTCTAAACATTTCAAGATGTAATTTCAAAGAAAACTGTCCCTAACATTTAACGAGATTAATATTATTTCTCAGGTTTGGCATTTTTGTAATCTGACTATCTCTGCAAAATTTTTCATCATATCTGGATTTTCTTTCTAATGAATTTGAATACTGTCAATTCCTTTTGCCTATAAAAAATATATATAATCTCTATACAGTTATGCCCTACTATGTCTTTTGACCTCGTCCAACAATTTACCTACATATACCAGTACTTCTTTACTATAACCCTACATCATAATGTCTGCTAATGTCCATTTATTTGTATACTACTTGTAGCTGCTGTACAGTCCTTATGGAGGGATAACTTTTTGTGTCTCCCCTGTAGAAAGGCCTGTGTTCACTGCGACTCTATAACTTGCATAATAAAAATAAAATACAATGTGCTTTATGTGGTATTTCATTTCTGACGGCAAATAGAGGCTTATTGTCTAATGTTCATCTAGTTTGTAACTAAGATGACTTGGATAATCAAGATATTTTGGAAACCTGCTATCATCTTATCTAATTATTACTGTCTCAAATCAGAAGTGAGGCTTTGTTCATCTCTTCGCACAGGGCTTCTGCTTGTCTTACTGCAAAGATTGTGACTGCTATTTATCACATGGCATAAAAGTATCTTAAGCTATATACCAGCATTCTGTCTATGGGCATACACTTCACCATATGGTAAATATCCACATTATGTCTGTAGGCATACACTTCACCGTATGGTAAATACCTGCAGTCTGTCTATGGACATTCACTTCACCATATGATAAATACCTGGATTCTGATCATGGCCATACACTACTCTGTGTGGTAAATACCCACATTCTGTCTACTGGCATACAATTCACCTTAAGGTAAATATCTGCATTCTGTGCATGGGTGTACACTGCACTATATGGTAAATACCCACATTCTATCTGTGAGCATGCAGTTCACTGGATGTTAAATACCTGCTGCATTTTGACCATTTGTGTACACATCACCTTATGGTAAATACCTGCATTCTAACTGTGGGCATACACTTCACTGTATGCTAAATTCCTGCATTCTGTCTCTGGGAGTACACTTCACTGTATGCTGCATTCTGATCATGGGCATATACTTCACTGTATGGTAAATACACACATTCTGACTGTGGGCGTACACTTCATTGTATGGTAAATACCTGCATTCTGACTGTGGGCATACATTTCACTCTATGGTAAATACCTGCATTCTAATTGTGGGCGTAAACTTCACTGTATGCTAAATTCCTGCATTCTGTCTCTGGGAGTACACTTCACTGTATGCTGCATTCTGATCATGGGCATATACTTCACTGTATGGTAAATACACACATTCTGACTGTGGGCGTACACTTCATTGTATGGTAAATACCTGCATTCTGACTGTGGGCATACATTTCACTCTATGGTAAATACCTGCATTCTAATTGTGGGCGTAAACTTCACTGTATGCTAAATTCCTGCATTCTGTCTCTGGGAGTACACTTCACTGTATGCTGCATTCTGATCATGGGCATATACTTCACTGTATGGTAAATACACACATTCTGACTGTGGGCATACACTTCATTGTATGGTAAATACCTGCATTCTGACTGTGGGCATACATTTCACTCTATGGTAAATACCTGCATTCTGACTGTGGGCATAAACTTCCCTGAATGGTAAATACCTGCATTTTGACTGTGGGCGTACACCTCACTGTATGGTAAACACCTGCATTCTGACTGTGGGTGTGTACTTCACCTTATGATAAATGCCCCACATTCTGGGTGCACACTTCACTGCATGTTAAATTCCTGCTTTCTGTCTGTGGGCATGCACTTCACTGTATGGTAAATACCTGCTACATTCTGACCAAGGACATATACTTCACTGTATGTTAAATACACACATTCTGACTAGGGGCATATACTGCACCATATGTAATACATGTAGCAGTTGTATTACACTGTTCTATTACTCATAACTGTGGAAATTAAGTTTGGTGTCCAGGATGACACACTTATTTTATTCCTACTCGCCCCACCTCTAGCCCCGTGCCAGTTTCAGCTCCTTGCCTGGTCCCTCCCCAGTCAATGGTAGCCCTACCTGCAAGCTCACCCTACTGAAATACACATGTAATGACCTATAATCTCCTACTACAGTGTATCAGTCCCATGTGACATCCTGTGCTGTACAGAACTATTAATTTCCTCAGAGAAGAAAAATACACAAATGATTTATAAAAAAAACTCCTTATACCACTCATTATTATCGTAGGGGGAATGAACCTGCAATATAGAAATACCATGTATACTTGCACAGTGTTACAGTATAGATATAATGGAATGGAACATTGCTATATCATTAGCATTGCAATGTTTGCCAACACACCTCTTGGCCCTGTTTTGCTACCAGCTCACCCTTGATACCACAGCACTATATGGCACAGTAGCAAAGAGCATCTGTAATACATGTGTAGAAAGACATTTTAAGTAAGTTTCAACCACACACTATGCTGACCCCCCCAGTAATCAGCACAATATCTTCAATGATGAGTTCAGCCACACTGAAAGCTAGTGACAGTTTGTGCTGCCCTACATTATGAAATGTATTATCTCCAAATCACAAGCAGTTATTTTCTCCCTTGTTCAATGGGCCAGACTTTTACTCTTTAAGAGCAGGGTTTACAAATTTCAGTTACTGTTGATAATGACAACATTTGTTATATTTATTATTTAGGCTCCCTGTTGAAATGTTGGTACTTGAAATGCCCAGCTTTAATGTACACTGCACACTCAGTAATGTAGCTCCTCCCATATGCTGTACTGCATAAAAGTAAAGCACACAGCAGTAATAAACAGAACCTACACAAATAGGATAGCAATAGCCTGTCCTGGGGCAGAGTATTATTAGTTTCTAAATTTCTTTCTGTGAATCTCAATCTCCTATTTGGGACTGCTAGAGCAATATTATCTTATGTTTCTTTTCAAACAGAATCACAGAATGTAGAAGGTGACTGGGCTATATGACCATTTGCACCTTGCTAGTACCCACCATTAGACTTTACCTCCTTTTCCAAAGAGCAATAGTCTAGTCATACAAACAGTACATTTATGAATACCCATTAAATTACCTAATTCATTCTTAGAAGAAGATAGTGTGTCATATTGCTTGATCTGGAGAGGAAGTTTGTTCCATAGAAGGGGTAGCCGCTGCATGATGGATCTTTCCTTTTACCATAGTTTGTTTATTTGTTGAAGCAGTTTCAGTTCTCTGGTTCTAGTGTTTGCAGGGCTGTTTGATTTGTGAAGAAATGGAAAAATAAGAGGTCTTGGGCTGCCAGATCCCTAATGGTCTGAAGATCTCCCCAAGGAGTCTGTAGCACACTGAATTAAGGGACAAGGCCTTCAGTCTCTTTTTATAGCTCAGGTCATTTAGTCCCATGATTTTTTTTGTGAGGAACCTTAGCAGTCAATCTAAATTCTTGATATTTTTAGTAAGGTACATCCCAAAGGGACATTGTGTTCTATGATGGTCACATCAGTGTAGAATATAGAGGTTGTGACATGTGATGGTCCCACCACTGCCAACCAAGATGAGATGATTCCACCATTGCTCACCAATATGTGACATCCCTGCAGTTGGTCAGTAATCAAGGAGCCTGAATCTTCACCACTGACACTGGAGAGGGGCGTTCACTTGGAGTACAAATGGATGCACTCAGTATTTCCTGATGCAGCTTTCTGTACCAAGTGCAATTTCCTTTAAGAGCACACAAGGAATGCAGTCAGCCCAGGGTCTGGGGTTTTTTATATCTGTCTCCTTCCCGGGTCCCAGTAATGCTCCCCCACTAGCAGAGCTACAGGGTTAAATCCTCAGCCAAGTGCACAAGCCAAATCCTCCAGCACCCTGTCTGTGAAACCAGTGCTTTGTGTCCCTGCTCCAACTAGCTGACACTCACACACTGCGAGATTTAATTTTTCACACACACACACACACACACACACACACACACACACACACACACACACACACACACACACACACACACACACACACCTGGGTAAGGCTGGCACAGGTTTACCTGCTCTGCCCCCTTCTGCCCAGAGTATAAGGTAGTTATCACTGTCACCAGACACCCCACAATCAGCTACTCTAATTCCCTTAACAAAGAGTGTCCAATTATACTGTGTAATATTAATACTAATACAAATGGTAGTAGGTGATCAAGACAGCTTGGCGTTCTGGACTGGCCCACACAGTGTCACCAAATAAATAAAATCACTCTCAAAGGTTAAATACTTTCTAAAAGGACAGCCACAATAAAAGTTTTAAATATATTTAATAATAAATAATGAAAGAACATGAAAATACTGAATATATATTTACAGTAAACCCCAGAGTCCAAACCACAGGAAATATCGAAAATAACATTGATGGACAGACTCAGACAAATAAAGAAAAACAATCTCTAAACTAAGCTTCACTATATTTTCCTGACTGAATCTATGAGAATTGCTATTCCATACTTACTTAATAGAGCAAGGCAGATGATGTGGTGAATGGTCCTTCTTGCTGTCAGGCCCAAGACAGAATATTCAATAGTGAGAATTTCTCTTTTAATATCTAAACTTTCCAAGATGGCTGACAGAATGACCTCATCTCCTCACCTGACTCTAGGTTCTCACACTATTCCCCTTTGAAGCTTGAGACAGGATGTCAGCAAGGATGTGATAAGATGCATATCTAAAGTTTTGCTAATGTTTATGGCAGTACTTGGGGCGTCCCCTCTTTTTACTGAGCTAATGAACAAAGGCTTCTTCCAGACATGCTATCTCCAGTCCTATTCAGAGCTGTGAGATGAGCACTTCCATGGCCCAACAGATGGTCCAATTAACAGTATTTTTCTTAAACTAAGAAATAAGCTAGCTGTTTAACCCCTTCCAGTGTCCCTTGCTAACATATATACATACAGTCTCATATGTATATTCCTTCTCTGTCCAGCAGGTCCCACTGTTGATTCATTTTTTTAACACTAGCAAAGTTACAAACATATTTTGATTTTCAAATGCCATACAGTTCTAATACATTTGTGACATAAGCATCTGTACAAATCAGTTTGATATTCAAATGCCATACAGTTCTAATACATTTGTAATACAAGCATTTTGTATAAATCAGTTTGATATTCAAAGGACATGTCATTCTTTACACAACTCCAGCTCGGTATGCTGGCACTAGCCCATATCATCACAGAGGGGTCAGGACTTCTTTGGACCTAAAGGAAATACCCTTTGTGAGCAGCTGTTCCAGACAGAAGGATTTCCTGACCACTGTTGCAAAATGATGCTTAAAGGAGAGGGAATTATTTACCCATGTTCCAAGGTCTCTTACATTTTTATTTTGGGGTGGGGTGCTTTGGAAACTATAACCTGGGTAGAGGGTTTGTTTGCCAAATGCAAAAATATTGTTTTTTTCAGCATTTAGTTGTAGCCTGTTGTCAGCGTACCAGCTAGTAACAAGTACAAATTTACTCAGTTGCTTCTACATATCAGAATGGGATTCAAATAGAACTCCCAGTTTACAATAATCATCAACAAACATGCTTAACAAGAGTAACTGATTTTTGATTTGGGGAATGGAGAAGTATATGCCAAATAGCAAAGGTCCTAGCACAGAACATTGTGGTACCCTGCTGGTTACTTTCATACTCTCTGAGGCTATGCCTGCCACCCTCATATTGTGTGTTCTGTCCTTAAACCAATTAGCTATCCATCTAACTACACAGGAATCAATTTGGAGTGCATTTACCTTGTTGATAATATTGGCATGTGGTATAGTATCAAACACTTTGACTAGGCCAAGATATGCTGTATTTATTTTATTTATTTATTTTATTTTATTTATTTATTTAACATTTGTTGACCAGGAATGTCCGACTAGGTTCCACAGAGCCTGTTTTCAGCGGAGGCCCGGGGAGAAATGCTCCAGATGCATGTCTTTGGAATGTGGGAGGAAACCGGAGTACCCGGCGGAAACCCACGCGAACACAGGGAGAACATGCAAACTCCACACAGAAGGCACCCCAGCCGAGAATCGAACCAGAGAACCTCTTGCTGTGAGGTGACAATGTTAACCACTGCACCACTGTGCTGCCCACTGTGCTGTAAGAACAGCATAACTACTGTCCATAGCTTGCATTACTCTGTCAAAGAAATTCACCATATTTATTAAACAGGCTCTAACCATAACAAATCCAAACTGTTAGGGCTGAAGTATTATAAGATTTTTTTATATATTCATAGTTTAGCAGTGCTGTTATAACCTGCTCCATGGCTTTGTAGATGATGCACATCAGGCTGATGAGTCTGTAATTTCTTGGTTCCATGGTGAAAGGGCATCACAGCTGTTGTGCACCAAACCTTGGGGACAAAGAAAGTGGCTAAGCCTAGGCTGAATAGTTGAAGGAGAGGAGCCAGTAGTGCATGTTCAGTGCTGTTTAGCAGACAACCTGGAATATGTCCTATACAGGACATATTTTTTGTTTTGGAATGTACTTTTAACAAGCATTCTTTTGTGATTATAGGGGTTCTTAGGTCTTTGGGTATATGTAGGTTTTGCTATAGATGTCTCTGTGGTGAAATTAGCATTGAATTTGTTTTGAATTCTTTGAGACAGTCACCAAAGCCATGGACAAGGGGAAGACAGTGCACACCACCTACCTTGACCTGGCCAAAGCCTTCGACACTATTCCCCACTCAGGCATAGTAGATAAACTCTCTCAACTAGGCATCAATCCATATGATACCAGATGGGTAGAAAACTGGCTCACTGATAGAACCCACCTAATCAAAATAGGGGAAACCACCTCAAGCAGTAGACCCGTAACAAGCATCGTACCCCAGGTACCAGTCATGGGGCCTCTGTTATTTGGGATATACTTCTCTGAAGTGCAGGCCAAAACCACTGGGTTATGGCTGACCACGTTTGCAGATGATTGCAAGCTGGGTGCAGTCATCAATTCCCCAAGTGATGTGGATGTCTTCCAAGAGGGTCTCACCCAAACAAATGACTGGTGCTAGAAACATGGCCTCAAGCTGAATGCCAAAAAATGCATCATTATCCCCTTTGGGGAGAGTGACGTCCCCACATATTATCACATTAATAACATCCTAAGTACACAATCAGTAGTGAGGGATGTGGGCACCCAGGTTGACAGCAACCTGACTTTTGACTACCATCTTGCTTCCGTTGTACGGAAAGCTTTCTACATGGCCCACCTCATAAGTAAGGGTATCTCATCCAGGGACAAAGTAGTCATAAGATCCCCGTATTCTTCCCTTATAAGACCAATTATTGAGTACAATGACCCCTTCGGCATGTACCTTGCAAAGCACATGCAGCAGCTGGAGAGACCACAGAGGTTCCTCACCAGGAGAATCCAGCGCCTCAAACACCAACCATACGCAGATAGGCTAAAAGCCCTGTCCTTCTACTCAGTTTCATACAGACTCCTCAGAGGTGACCTCTGTCTCACATACAAAGCAATCTCAGACCCCGCCTTGATAGGACCGCTGTATATCTGCAAGCCAAGCTCCACTAGAGCAACCCATACGTGTGACCTCAACCTGGTCTGTGATATCAATAGGACTTGTTGGTGGGACAGATTTGAGTCCCAGAGGCTCCACCATCTGTGGAATAGACTCCCTCTCCACATCAAGCAAAGTGCCTCATTATCCCTTTTTCAAGCGCAGCCTGGATAACTAGATGGGGGAACAGAAAATACACTCCTGGGATTCCACCTGTGTCCCTGCTGGACAGGGACTCTGGGTGCTGACTTGTCTAAACATGGGCCTCAGAGCCAGTAGCCTAGTAACCTCTTATGATCCTATGATATCTGTGATAATTCTCTGGATCAGAGTCAGTAGTGTCATGTTGAGCAATGCTGGGTGTTATTTTGTAACTTTCTGATGCAGGTAAAGAACATTTGTAATTATACATAACTTCCAATGCTAGCCTAAGTTCACTGGAAGCTTTAGTTTTCCTGATGGTGTTTTTTAGTACCTTGGATAACATTTTGATGTTAACCTTCATTTTTGGGTCTTTAGTTTTGCTATGTATTCTAATGAGCTTTTTCTCTTATTTTGTACAGTTTATTTATACATGTGGACCATCAAGCTGGTATATTCTATCATTTCCCTTTTCATTTTTGTTAAGTAGTGGTGGAGACTGACAGGTTTATACAGTTTTCTAGGTGACTGCAGAATTTACTTGCATAGCTACAAGTCATGCCTACATTTTGGGGAATACAGTTATATTTGAACTTAGAGAGTTTATTACAGAATTGTAGGAAGTTTCTGTGTTTGAGATCCTTGAATATTATGATATTTGCCTCATCTGGTTTAGGGATTTTGAAAGAGAAGGTTACAAATTTGTGGTCATACTTGATTGGTGCAGGGTATACATACGGTCAATAGTGTAGCTAGGGTGGGGATGAAGGTGGTAACTGCCCATTGTGTTAGGGGTCACAAATGGCCATCTGATCTGTCATCTTGATTGGTATTTATTATTTTGAAAGCTGGTATTGTATTTGAGGTCAAATCTGAGTACTGTAGCGCTCCATCTGTGGTCTAAACTGTAGCAATGTTTGCTACAATTTAAAAGAGAACAGATTTGCTTCCTTTTTAAAAAACTAAAACATGAGTACTGTAGTGCTCTGAGCAGGGTATAAACTATCGAAAGCAGTTTGTTACAGTTTAAAAGAGAAAATAATTGCCTCTATTTTTTAAAGTAAAATCTGATTGCCATAGTGCTCCATGCAGTGCGTAAACTTTAGCAACTCTTTGCTACAGTTTAAAAGAAAACATTTTTTTTCTTTTTATTTACTAAGAATGGCATACGGCAACTGTGGTCCCACTCCACAAAGGTGGTGCTTCTACGGACCCTGGAAATTACCGCCCCATAAGCTTGACGAGCCTTGTCTGCAAAGCTATGGAGAGGATCATAATGGAACTCATAAATAAAGACATTGGGGACCTACAGACACTGGATCCTACCCAATTTGGCTTTGTCAAGGGCAGATCCTGCCTCTTGAACTTGGTCGACTTTTTCGAAACAGTCACTAAGGCCATTGATGAGGGTAAGGCAGTTCACACAGCCTACCTTGACCTAGCAAAAGCGCTCGACACAATACCCCACTCGGGCATCATAGAAAAGCTCACCAGCTTAGATGTAAACCCATATGTCACAAGATGGGTTGCAAACTGGCTCAAGGACAGAACACACAGGGTTAGAGTTGCTGGTGCCATGTCAGACTCTAAGCCGGTCACGAGGTGTCCCACAGGGCTCAGTCCTGGGTCCCTCTTGTTCGGCATTTATTTTTCTGAAGTGCAGGCAAACATAGGGGATTGTGGCTGACAAAATTTGCAGATGACTGCAAACTGGGCACCATAATTGACACTCCATCAGACACAGACATCCTCCAGAGAGGTCTCATAGAAATGGATAACTGGTGCCAGAGCCATGGCCTTAAGCTAAATGCCAAAAATGTATAGTCATACCCTTTGGGAAAAACAAGGTAACCCTAATTACCACATAGGTGGTAATCCATTAAACACGGAAGAAGTTATCAGGGACTTGGGGACCCAAGTTGCCAGTAACCTCTCTTTGACACTCACATTGCCAAAGTGGTTAGGAAGACCTTCTACATTGCCCACCTGATCATGAAGGGATTCACATCCAGATCAGGAGAGGTCATTGTACCCCTGTACTCTTCACTTATCAGACCAATGATTGAGTACAACGCCCCATTTGGAATGTACCTTACCCGACACCTGCAGCAGTTGGAAAGACCCCAAAAGTTCCTCACCAAAAGGATTAAGGGGCTCAAACATATGTCATACGATGCCCGACTGAAGAAACTCCAGCTCTATTCAGTCGCATACCGTCTGCTCAGAGGTGATCTGTGCCTGACATACAAGGCCATGTCCAACCCGGAATTAATGGACATGCTCCACCTGAAAAAATCCAAATCCACCAGAGCCACGAGAGCAAGAGACTTAAACCTCAACACGGATATAAATAGGACGTGCTGGAGGGACAGATTCATCACCCAGAGACTCCCTACACTATGGAACAGAATCCCAGTCCATGTGAGGCAGAGCCCCTCACTGACTCTGTTCAAGAGAAATCTTGACGAGTGGATGGGAGATCGTAGGTTTACCCCGGGAATCATCTCTGTGTCACTGCTGGACAGAGGCACAGCAAACTAATGGGTATAGTATTCTCATCCTAAGGGGTGGTGAAAGCCACACACACACTCTGGCTAGGCTTATAAATGCTCTAGGGAAGATAGCCTAGTATGAACCTATGAACCTAAGATAAGAGGAAGAAGGTTAGTGGGCAGGGTTCAGAAATGGAGACTGATTAGCTGGGGCAGGAAGGAGGAGAACTGTCATGTATCTGGTCACTTTTTTTTTTTTGTTCTTTACTTGAAGAGCTGAGGGGTTCAGGTATTAGTTCGTGGTACCAGGAGAGAGCCTGGTTGAACCAGATATGCGTCTGACTGTGGGATAGTACATATAGTTTCCACATTTGTAAGGAGACGATCAAGAACATTTTGACCTCTAGTGGGCTGTTTGACTATTTGATCCAAGGAATTCTTGTTTATGTCCAGGCCTGCTGAATCTAGCTTTGTTTGTTTGCTTGTTTGCTTGTTGTTTCCCCTGAAACGCTAATTCCACCTAAAACACAGCTTTTCAGTGCTTCTGTGGATCCCTAGTGATATCTGCATTGCTTACTGTACTTATTTCCTTGTTTCACTTGAAAGAAAGTTGCTGTTTGTCGTTTTTGGATTTACATTACCTGTAACACATTGCATTTAAGTTACCTGGCACTTGCTCACTAAAGCAGTTATATAAGTCAGCACTAAAAAAATTAAAAGCACTACACCCTCACAAACTAACCTTGAGTACCTTGTTCCCCATTGGCCCTTTTTTTCAATTATAAAGGAATTCCCAATACTATTCTAGCATGTCCAAAGGTCAGTTGTCAATCTCCTCTCCGGTCCAGCTGGTGAATCTGGGAAACTTGAGGCAATGTTACAACTGCCTCATGTACACAGACAACCCTCTCCTCCTCCCAACAAATTCCAACACATGTGAGAGATGCAACCATATAGCCAAACTGGAGGCTAAGCTCTCTCAACTCAGTACTGGCGTAACCAGTCAGGAGGAGAAGGAAACCACACTCACTACAATTCCAGGCTCACATAGACCTACCACGACAGCAAACCAAACACATAAACACACAAAAACATACTCGGAGGCTCTAAATAAAAATCTGCCTAAGCAGCAGAGACCTCCAAAGCAGACACCCAAGCAACTGCTACCCCAAAACAAAACACGCGAAACACATAGCTCATAAAGCCAGTGTGCCGAACAGTCACAGCCCTTAAGGCTAAACAACACACCTGATACACTTGTAATAGGTGACTCTATCATCAGGCACACTGTTGTCCCGCTCACCAGGCTGAACAAGGAGAAGGTGAGCTGCCTGTCGGGAGCTAGGATCCGCCACATAACACAATCACTCAGGTCACTCCAAGGCAAGTACAAATATGACTCAGTCATTGTCCATGCTGGTGTGAATGACCTGAGATGTACCTCCCTGGACTACATGAAAAGAGACATAGAGGAGCTCTCTGAGCATGTAGCCCAGGCCGGTATGACCCTGACCTTGAGTAGCATCTTACCCTCACCAAGAATGATGCCACAATATGAAGACAAGATGATTAATTTCAACAATTGGCTTAAGTATTGGTGTCATTCAAAGGGGATCCAATGCCTGTCAGCCTGGGATGACATGCTCGACAAGCCACGATGCTTCACTAGGGATGGCTTGCACCTGTCACCCCTGGGCTTTCGGATATTGGCAAAGGCTCTTGCTAACCCCATAGTGCCTTTTTTAGGCAAGGCTCAAAAGACAAACCCACCTCCATAGGTATCACAAGGGATAAGAAACTAAGAGTAATGCTACTCAATGCCAGAAGTCTAAACCTCAAGATGCATGCACTCGAAACTCTCCTTAGCATGGAGAACATCGATATCTGTGCAGTAACAGAAACCTGGTTCAAGGCTCCCGAGAGCACCCCAGCACTACCAGGTTATACCTCATGCCATGCTTTTTGGCCCCAAAACTTGGACCAAACCAGAAAAGGAGGGGGAGTATCAATATTCGTCAAAGATACCCACACCTCCAGGTTGGTGGCACAGAACGAAGCATCAGAGACTATCCATGTGCAACTAACAGTGGGTAAAACTACCTTCCAGTTTATAGCCTGCTACAGACCACCCTCCCAAACCCAGGAACCCCACTCGGCCTTCCTGAGAACACTGGAAAATATGAAGGTCTTTCCAAACACCATTATATTGGGCGACTTCAACTACCCAAACATAGACTGGGAGCATTACTCTCGCTCCAACACCCTAGCTCAAAGGTTCCTAGAATTTATAAACTCAAATGCTATGGAACAACTTGTTACCACTCCCACAAGAGAGGAAAACATACTGGATCTGATCATCACCAACATGGGGACTCTATGCTCCAGACCAGAAGTATATCCCTCACTGGTAAGATCAGACCATAAACTAATCTCACTGGATATTCACATCGCGACCCCACACCCTGCCCATAAAACCACAGTGAAAACTTCTCTAAAGCAAATTTCACACTCCTCAAAACCGAGGTGGAATCCTTCAAAGCCCCCAGGCCTGTGGAAAATATGGCCCAGACCGCAGAATCCTTTATAAAAGCATTCTATGAACACCTTCATGAATGCATGGATCATGCAATCCCAAATAAAACCAAGACCCAATCCTCCAAAGGCAGGCGTCCTGTCTGGTGGACCCCAGCCATAAACAACCTATACAATAGAAGGAGGAAGCTACGACATGATAGAGCAAAATCCCAAAAAGGGAAGGCATCTCTGATCAGTGTTAGCAAAAAACTACGGGCATTCATAAAATCGTCTAAGGCCAGCTTCGAGAGAAAACTTGCACAGGACACTAAGGATAATCACAAGGCTTTCTTTAGTTATGTTAGGAACCTGGGTGGGAATTCCCAGATATGCTCAGAATTAGTCCAAAATGACAAAAAATACACTGAACCCACAGACATTGCCAACATCCTAGCTGATAGGTTCAGCGCAAACTTCCCCCACCAAAAGGGCAAATATCTATCCCAGCAGAGTGCTGCCCCCCCTGACATCTCAGATTCTCAGGTAATAGCCGCCCTCTCCAAAGCAAAAAACACAGCATCAATGGGACCAGACGGTGTCCTGGGCTGCGTCCTACATGAACTCCAAGAAGAGCTAAACCCAAACATAAAACAACTGTTCAATCTCAGCCTTACCACAGGATATGTACCCAAAGAGTGGCGTACAGCAACAGTGGTCCCTCTCCACAAAGGTGGTGCCTCAACAGATCCTGGAAACTATCGCCCCATAAGCCTGACTAGCTTAGTCTGCAAAGCTATGGAAAGGAACATCATGGACCTCATAAATAAAGATATTGGGGACCTACAGACACTGGATCCTACCCAGTTTGGTTTTGTTAAGGTCATATCCTGCCTCTTAAACCTGGTCAATTTCTTTGAAACAATCACCAAGGCCATTGACAAGGGGAAGGTTGTCCACACAGCCTACCTGGACCTCGCAAAAGCCTTTGATACAATACCCCACTCGGGCATTATAGATAAGCTCACCAGCTTACATATAAACCCCTATGTCACTAGATGGGTTGCAAACTGGCTCAAGGACAGAACCCACATGGTTAGAATTGCTGGAGCCATGTCAGACTCCAAACCAGTTACAAGTGGCGTCCCACAAGGCTCAGTCCTGGGACCTCTCTTGTTTGGAATATATTTCTCGGAGGTACAGGCCAACATGGAAGGACTGTGGCTGACCAAGTTCGTAGATGACTGCAAACTGGCCACCATAATTGACTCTCCAGCCAACACAATCATCCTACAAAAGGGCCTCATAGAAACAGACAACTGGTGCCAGAGCCATGGCCTCAAGCTAAACGCCAAAAAGTGTATAGTCATCCCCTTTGGCAAAAACAAAGTGCCCACAAATTACCACATAGGTGGTAATCCATTAAGTACGGAAGAAGTAATTAGGGACCTGGGGACCCAAGCTGATAGCAACCTCTCATTTGACAACCACGTGGCCAAAGTGGTTAGAAAAACATTTTATATAGCCCACCTAATCATGAAGGGATTCACATCTAGATCAGGGGAGGTCATCGTGCCTCTTTATTCATCCCTCATCAGGCCCATAGTTGAGTACAATGCCCCTTTTGGGATGTACCTTACCAGACACCTCCAGCAACTGGATAGACCCCAAAAGTACCTCACCAAGAGGATCAAAGGGCTCAAACAGATGCCATATGCTGCCTGGTTAAAGAAACTCCAGCTCTACTCAGTGGCATACCGCCTGCTCAGAGGTGATCTGTGCCTGATATATAAAGCCATGTCCAACCCAGAATTAATGGACATGCTGCACCTCAGAAAATCCAAATCCCATCGAGCTACGTGCTCGAGAGACTTGAATCTCAGCACTGAAATAAATAGGACATGCTGGAGAGACAGATTCATAACCCAGAGGCTCCCTTCTCTCTGGAATAAAATCCCAGTCCAGGTTAGGCAGAGTCCCTCATTGACTCTCTTCAAGAGGAATCTTGATGAGTGGATGGGGGATCATAGGTTTACCCCGGGTATCACGTCTGTGTCACTGTTAGACAGAGGCACAGTATACTAACCTCGAAAAAGGGCATAGCAAAATTAATTTAAAATGGGTGGCGAAAGCCAAACACACTCTGGCTAGGCTTATAAATGCCCTAGGGCAGATAGCCAAGTATGAACCTATGAACCTATGAAATCAAGGAATTTTTGGGTGTAGCTTACATTTGAGGTATAGCTCTTCTAGTTTATCGATAGGTAGTTAAATCTCCCAGGATAATAGAGCTTTTGTGTTTATCAGGTTCATGCAATGTATTTAAGAACTATGCATGGTTTTCAAAGGTTGTCAAAGGAGTCTTGCAGCATGCTATGATCTGATAGTTGGTTTTATTTAGGCTGATTTGAATCTCAGTAAGTTCAGTTCAAGGGTCTCTGAGAATCTGTCTTGAGGTAATGAGTTCTGTAACAAATATGTATTTTCCAAAACAATTTCCCTTGGGTCTAAAAGCACGATAGATACAAACTCTGGTACAGATGAGTGTTTTCTGTACTCTTAAACCAAGTTTCAATAATAATACACACATGAATGTGTCCGAAATGCAGGAGGGCTTCAAGGTCAGGCAATTTGTTACTTAGATACCTAGCATTGAGCAGTGCCACATTTCATATTGTCCAGTTCTATGTTTATGTTTTTTAGGGTGGAAGATCCATTGGCCAGACTCTGACGAAAAAAGACACTGGGAGCAGCAAAGACTTTAGCCGGTGTGCTTGAGACTTGAAATGAGAGGTGCTAGCAACCCTTGGTAAAGCAAGTGGGGTTGTGCAGCAGTTCATTTCTTGCTAACACGTAATGGAACCTCCTTGAATGATGCTAGCTACTGAGCCAATTGTTGAAATTGCTCATCCTTTCTTTGTACCTCAGAATCATTCCTGGTAAAGGTAGGAATACTAGAGGCTTTCCTCTATTGTGATATCCCACGACAACCTCTAGCAATAATATTTTAAACATTGCATCAGATGTTTTGTGATAATAACTCTAAATTCTACAATATCTTGTAGGTGTCTTAGTGGTACTAAGTGTATTTCTTTTAACTTCTCAAAAATGCAAATGTTCTGAGTTGTACACATCCCAATTTGGGAAGGGGGGGGGGCAGCAGGAACAGTAAATGAAGCTGCAAGACTCTCCAAGCTGAATGAAGCTGATTGCTGAAAAAAGCTTACAATGTCTCCAAAGTGTCTCTCTCCATTCCAGAACAACAATATTACATGCTTCACATAGAAAAATTATTAATTTCTCTTTTATGCATTTAAATGTTGTGTACCACATGCTCCTGCTCTTGGATTAGAATACTGTTGGAAGCCCAGAACAACCACAATTCTTATGATAGGACATTGCCAACCAAGTCTCTACCTACACTCTTACATACTATCCCCCTCTCTTTTATCAGTTCCTCGCCTTTTCCTTTTACCTATTTCTCTCCTTTCCAGTTCTTAACCTCAAATGTTCTTATCCAGTCTATTACTAGATTGTACAGCAGTAGTACTCAGAAGCTCGCTTGTGTCTCTATTGATACTCGCTCTGCTTGTTTTTTTCCCCTGTTACGCATTATTTCATGCCTTCAGTTGTTTGTAAAATATTCATGCTATTCACTTTATATCTGAACCATTTATGTCTATAACATGTATTGCATAATTCACCTCACCTATGCTTGTAAGTGTATATAATTTATTACTCTTGTAAAAATTCCTTTGTAATGGAGCTTTTCTCCCAGAGCTCGGCTGAAAATGGGCCATTTGGCCCAGTTGGATTTTCCCGCTAAACAAATGTATAATAAAGTAAAAAAATAAAATAAAATAAAATAAATAAAACGTCAGCAGGTAGCCTACTGATTTAGAGAAGAACAGCATTTTTTATATGTAGAAAATGGGTTGAGAGCAGACATCAGCAAAAAGCTGTAGCCAGACAGAATAACAAGTACGCTTTTGTTTTGTTTAACTTTCCTTATTTATTATATGTAGTTGATAAATTAGCCATTTTGGCACTCCATTATAACCTGGCAGCAGAGGCAGCTATCCTTTTGCTTCGCTCTTTCTTTAGCTCTGCTGTTACATATACGTGCAGTGGTAACAGGCCACTTGAGTGGGGAGGGGGGTTGACACAGCTAAACAGTATAATGGACTGTGCCAACAGCTGAGGATTTTTGGGAAGTTGCTTTTCTTATTCATGACTATGTCTGTCTCAACAGAGCTCTCCCTGTAATACCCTCCAGACAAGCTGCAGTCCATTTCCTCAACATTGATATGACCATTTCCTGCACTTTTTCTAGCTGATGACTGATGGGACCAAGTCAGAAGCCTTGTAGAAGTCTAAGTAGATCACGTGTGCTGGTATTTGACTGTCTAGTTGTTCTGTAAACTAGCTGGAAAACTGGATCTGGTTTGACAGATAACATCATCTGGCTATGAGCCTCTGTTGGTTGTTGTACTAGATAGTGTTGTCCTTTACAAAAGTAACCAGTCTTTCCTTAAGGATTGTCATCATCACAAGCTGCAGTCCATTTCCTCAACATTGATATGACCATTTCCTTCACTTTTTCTAGCTGATGACTGATGGGACCAAGTCAGAAGCCTTGTAGAATTCTAAGTAGATCACGTGTGCTGGTATTTGACTGTCTAGTTGTTCTGTAAACTAGCTGGAAAAATGGATCTGGTTTGACAGATAACATCATCTGGCTATGAGCCTCTGTTGGTTGTTGTACTAGATAGTGTTGTCCTTTACAAAAGTAACCAGTCTTTCTTAAGGATCTTCATCATCACTTTCCCTGCTGCCATTTTTAGACTAACTAGTAGTTGACTTGATTTTTCCTGCTACTGCCCCCTCCCTCGAAAAAAAGGAATTCCAGTCCTGCCATTTTCCAGCACTTCAGCAATTCTGCACTTGCTAATAATCTATTAAAGATCTACAATAGAGATCTGTGGGCACACTGGTCATATTCTGGGTAATGCCATGAAGCAGCCTATTAGGACACTGTGTCTTACTCTTTCTTAGATTTGCTAAATCCCATTGAGTGACCTCTGTTTATATCCTGTTGTCCATCAACTGCTGCTCTCACTATTCTGTACTTCCCTTTCAGTATGAAACTCTGCCTTCCCTAACATCCTTTACAACCAGGAAGTATTTATTCAGCAGCACTGATTTCTCCGTTTTCTGTGATCTCCTTTCCTTCCTTCTGACCATTTCTGTAGCTTCTGCTTCCTTTCAGCAAAATGTCTACATTTTGTATTCCCCTTCTTGATCTATTCTACAAACTCCATTACACCTTTTCTGACCTCACCCTTTTTTGCCACCCTACTGCTTGTGCCTCTTCCACCTCCCAACTTCTGTCCTCCCACCTCTTCGATTTTTCCTCTCTTTTGACCCACTTGCTGTCCCAGTGCTCTCATTTAGCCATGTTGGCCTTCTCCTGTATTTCCCTTTTGTTTCTTTCTTAAACTGTGCCCATAACCATGAGATGTCCCTGACCCTTTCCCATAACTTTTTTATACTCTCAGTTTGCTTTTGTCCTTTTAACTCATCTTTTACCCTCTCCCCAGTTCATCATTTTGTGTCCCTCTGAGTTATCCCTACTCTCTTTCCACTTTAAACCACAAATGGTGTGAACACCACTGGACAATGGTGCTTTCAGCTGTATATATCTGACCTCCTGAACAATAACTCCTAGGGTCCCACTGCCCAACATTTCACTTCCTGAGTGAATACGTAATACCCAGTATTAAACTGGTGGGTCCTTTGTGGTGGAACAAAAAGTTTGCAAAATAAATATTACCATTTACCAACAGAAATCCATTACAGGAGTAGGTGCGTAGTCTGTGCTTGGCACCTAAGTGTACTCACTGACTGCAATCCATTATGGAGAAAGTCTGTGGTACGTAGTCATGTCTTGCCTAGCATAAGCTTATTACAGTAGTGTGTTTTGGGTATCTATCAGCATTGCCTCACCTAAGTTGATTACAGGGCTAGTCAGTGAGTAGCATATATCAGATTGTTCAGCTGAACTCCATTACAAAGAAATCTGTGGTTGACATGTATCTAAGTTCATTATAGCATAGTGTTTATAGGTATGTATCAGAATTCCTGGATCAAACTCCATTGCTGGAGGTAGTCTGTGGTAGGTATTTATCAGAAGTTCTGGATCAAACCCCATTACTGGAGGTAGGCTGTGGTAGGTATGTCCTGGAATTCAAGTTGTGGGAGCAGTCTGTACTGCTCATAGGTTCATAGATTTATAGGTAGGTACTAGGCTATCGGCCCTGGGGCCTATACAAGCCCAGCCAAAAAGGTACTCTGGCTTTTGCCACCCAAGAAAATTATTTTCCTGTGCCACTGTGGTAGGCATGTCCTGGTATTCAGGTTGCGGGAGCAGTCTGTACTGAGTCAGTATTCCCTAAATGAAATATATTAGAGGGTCAAATAATGGCTACTGTCTATTAGCATTCTGTAAACTCAATTTATTACAGAGTGGTCTAAAATGGGTACTTATAAGCATTCCTTGACCTAAGTCCATTAAACAGCAATGTGTAGTGGATATGTATTATCATTCCACAAGCTAAGTTAATTTCAGGGTATTATGTCATTGGTATATATCACCATATGCTGACCAAAATCCATTATAAGGTCAGTAGTTATCTGTGATGGGTATGAGTCAGTATTTCCTGATAAAGGTCTATTACAGTGGAAGCCCATACTAGGCATTTCTTAGTCTTCACTGATCAAACCCCACTACAGGATGTAGTCCGTGGTAGAGATGTATCTGAAATCATATGATCTGAGCCCAGTAAATGAGTATAGTGGGTAAGTTGCTCTCTAGTTAGGGTCTATTACTCAGCAGTGAGTGATAGGAATATATTACCATTCCACAAATCACTGATATGATATTGGGCAAGTGCCCCAGTCTTCCTAGGTCTTTGTTTAATAGGCTGTATGTGTGCAAAAGGATCAGTGATGTGATGAAAACAGTGCTAATCATAAAACAGCTTACAAAACTAGCTGTCTTTGCTCAGTGACAGTATTAACATGCCTGGCTGGTACATTCGATGTCTGTTTGTAGTCTGGATAATCAGAGAACTGTCAGGAATGAAAAGCAGCCTTCTGTTATTCTGTCGGGCTGACTACAGATGGTAGTGTAGTTTCCAGATTCCAAACACTGCTCCAGTGATTAGTGGCTTCATGTGCTTCTGCCAGGAACTCACTGTAGCCATTGATGCCAGGAATTAAAAATGATTAAGAAATGTCTCCCTTCACACAGAGGTACTGGATAGGGTCCCTGACAAATATTCACCTCAGTGGTACAATAAAATAGCAGAATTTGCCACTAACTCACCAAATAGAATCCATCACTGCTTTGCCTTAAAACAGCTTGATTGGCTTGAATTACAAAGCAACTCACTTACACCTGACTACTCCTAGCCCACAAGTGAATATGCAAAGCAGAATAAAGTAAAGCCCTACTAAACTTGTTGCATACATACAGCCCCACTAAGCCACTCTGATCTGAAACAAAATGCCCCTCACTACCTACAAACCACACCTGTCAGCAGGAGAGTCTGTGTAATTCCAGCTATGTAGCCCACTCCTGGAAGTTGGAACTCCTTCCTCATATCCCTTAAAAATACTAGCAACCTTTCCAGTTTTGCGACCAATATAAAAAAAAAACATCTATCTGACACTTGTACCTGCACAACCCTCAAAACAGATACATGACCATCCACTTATAATAACTATGCCTTTCACACTCTCAATCACTAACACCTCCATATCTTAGCAAGAAGTAATGGCCTAACATCTAAAGTAGATCTCACTTTACTGTACTACTAACGTATTCCCCGGGATTCACTAATCCTCCGTGTAAGACTAAATAAGTCTTACATGGAAACTGCAGCCTAAGAGGAAGATGTCAGTGCATGATACATATTCATGAGGGTGCGCTGACTCAACTCTAAGGCTAACACGGAGAGTGCACAAGTGCAGGTGGCGTGTCGGACTGCCGAGCAGTCCAAATATCCACGCCCCTGCAAGTCCCTCAATTGGCAAATGTCAACTGACATGAGCGAGTCCGCTCAAATGTGTACATACCCAACACTACACTCCCCCACATTCTAAACCCCTGTACAATTATAAAAAGTAAAATTAAATTTTTTTTTTATTATTCCCAAAATAGCTGCCCGTATGTGCGCGTGTTTGCGTGGGTTTGCCCATTGCTTAGCTACAGTTAGCAGTTTAGAGATCGAAGAGGATAATAAGAAACTTATATGCAAATTAAGCCAAATAGCAATAATGTACTGGTAGAGCCTTTGCACAAAGAGGAGGCATTCCCGGTTTGAGTCCCACCACTCCCCTTTCTATTTTCTGTAGGAAATCTGTATAGAAAAATAATTCCTGACATTTATCTTTTAAATTTTAGTAAAAAGCATTGAAATGGCCTATGTAGTAGTGAACGATATTTTATGTATATATATATATATATATATATATATATATATATATATATATATCTATATATATATATATATATATATATTTATAGGAAGGTGAAATGGTTATGCGTACGGATGAATGCATAAGTAACGTATTTTAAGCAATGTGAAGCACTGCTAAGCAAAGTTTACCAGTATTAAGCACATTTAAGTATACTTGCTCATAGCTTAGCACTGCTTTAACTAGCGCAATGGCTTTGTGCGGAGCTGCGCATCGCGCCAACTAGCGAAAACAAAACATGTTTGCGCGTAGCTGTGCACCGCGCTAACTAGCACATCGTCGGGCAACGTTGGGCAATATAGAGCACTGTAGAGCAACGTAGAGCAACGTTGGGCAAAGTTGCGCAAAGTTGAGCAAAGTCGACTAAACACAGCCACACCTCCTAGCCTGTCTGGCCAGTAGTAAAATAAAAAGCAATGACAGGCCTCGAACCCAGGATATTGTGCGCCATAATCACAGTACTGAAACACTAAGCCATGACAGCTTTTGATATGCATGCGCTTTCAACACACACATACATATTAATGAAAGTTTGCCCAGTGCTAAGCAGGTGTGCTTTCAGCTGAGATTTTTCAAAACCGGCCAATCACAAATAAGTGCGGGAAATGAGGCATATTTAAGCCCCATAGGCGGGAATACTTGCCATAACTGGTTGTAGCTCCCATCTGCAGGCAGCATGACTGGTGTTGGAGAGGGCTCTCGCTTTCGAGCAACGGTGGGGCATTGAGGAGTCAAAACTGATGGTTTGGCTCCTCGTCCATAATCATGATGACAGACTCCTGCAGGGCCAGTTCCAGGACACTGAATACAAAGCGTAGGCCTAGAACCGTCTAGTACATAATCTCACCAGTGCCACAGGTGTCCCTTGGACTGGTGAGCAGGTCAGACACCACTACTTAGACCTGAAGAGACGCAAGGAGGACCAACTGAACCAGTGGATACAGGAGGCCCGTGGGATGGAAAATGCCCCCCTACTGAGTAGGTAACCATGGAATAAAGTATGTAAGAATTGCTATTGTAGTCTATATTATGGATAGGTATATGTCTCAATATCACTTCATTTACTTCACAGCTGCAGGTGTTGTGCTGCGAATAAGCAAGCCTATACAGATAGGCTGCTAAGGCTGTGCCACCAGGCAAGTTAGTAATTATTCTGCATGTATTGTTATATAAAATAAGTGAGCGAGCCTGATAAAAGTGTTGTAGCCCAATAATAAAGGTATAATAAGTCTTGAATAACTTCTCTGCATGTACTGTTATGTAAAATAAGTGAGAGAGCCTCTAGAAAAGTGTGTAATGTAATTAATAAAGGTATAATTCCTGGAGTGTGCCGTGTCACATTCCTTGATATGCTGTTGTACTCTTGCATTATAGAAATAGTACTGTTGTATTAAGTGCTGTCAACCCACACTTGGGTAGGCCCATATAAAGTGGATGAAGGGAGTGCCAGTAGCTGTTAAGCATATATACAGTCCTCAACTGTTGGTTTATGGCCGGCATGCACAGGTTAATCTGGCACATGAGTAGCTTGTTATTGTGTTCCCCAGAAATGTCAGTGTGCTGCTAGAAATGTAGGGGGCTGTTAAAATATAACTGATAATGTCACCTGAACACATCCAGATATGTAGATATATAAATATAAATAAAATATATAAATACGTAGCAGTAACATCTGCATCCTGGACAGTTTGTATGTCAGATACAGGTCAGGTATATAAAGAACTAGCAAAACCCATTTCACAATTTAACGGACATTGCCTAGTGTAATAATACATGTAGGGGATATATACCTGCAGTCACTAGGAATGTAGTGTAAATTATAAGTATATATAAGTTGTTAATGGAGGTATCTTTTTACACCCTACTGTATGTGCATAAACAATGCAATTCCACACCTCAATGGGTATGTCTAATCTCAAAACATTTGTTGGGACATATGTCCTATTGGTTTAAAAATACTTGCATTTACTTTGATGCATGTGCCTTGTTCAAATATCACAATCTTGGTGGCCTGTTGCCACCAATCAATCATGCATGCTGTTGGAATGTCCGCTGTTGTTCTATATATGCATGTGTTATGCGTGCTGTTCAACTGTTGGAACTCTAGTGTGTTGGGTTAATGGGAATACTACTGCATGCTGTTACAACTAATTTGGAATGCTGTTGGCTGTTAACAACCCATATTGTCATTAAATCCTCCTAAACATAGAACGTATGGGAAGGCCTGTCCCAGCGGACCCACCAGTTCCACCTCAGCTAGCGATGGCACCTGGCACCAGCAGGTCTGGTGCCCAGCCCGGGACCTCCTCCTCCATTGGCCCTGTGCCACCTTTGGGTGGAAGCGCTGCAGGGGATGGGGCTCGCCCCCCCCCGTGCAAGCGTGGCCAGAGGAGGGCCACCTATCACCCTCCGAACAGTCCGGGCTGTGGTGCATAGGGAGATCAAGCGTTCAGTCGCTGATCCTCTACAACAGCTTGAGGCATGAGTGGCGTGACTCATGGGTGAGCCTGCCCCTCCTACATAGCCCCCAGCACAGCCACCCTCTGGGCTGTGAAGGTGGAGTGGTGACTGCCCATGGGTGGGGATCTCAGTTCCACTGTTGCCATCTGTGGGCTCATGGGCTTGCGATTTCCAAACATCCTTCCCCGTCAATGGTGTTCACCCACCACATGTGTCATATTCCACCCCTGTATGCATCTTGTTTGTCTTGTCTGTTTACCTCACCAACCTACCTTCCCAAATATACCTACTTCCCCTACCCCACATTCCACTCTCACCTGAAAAGAAAAAGGGCAATCTGCTCCCAAAAACAATTACGCCCCATACATAGCTGCCCATTTTGCACACATGTACGCTGGCCACATAAACTGATAATTAATTGGCAGTACAACATATTTTGTTGTCCTCACCCCTGTCTCAGGGGTGGAAGGTTTCATATTTCCCTCCAAATTTATTGCATATGTACAGCTGTTGCTGTTAAAGAAATGAGCAGCTATGGACCTTCCCTACACTCGCCTGCACATCCTGAGCTGTTTTCCCTACTGTCTTTCCCTCTTTGTACCCCTTTTTCACCACTTTCCTATCTCCCCATTTTCGTTTCGTTCAGAAAAATGAGCATGGGGGTTAGCGGGAGTAAGCACTTTTAAGCAGTAGTTAGCGGGCTTGTGCAAGTGTGCGCTTAGCTAAGTATTGCTAAGCTTCACGCAAACCCGCGCAAACCCGCTTACAACTGCTTAAAAGTGCCTTAGTCACCCTGCATGTGAGAGCCCTTGTTCTGCTCAGCAGCAAAATAAAACACCTCTGTCAGTCTCGATCCCTGGACCTTGGACACACTAGACTGCATAAAGTGCCACTAAGCCACAGTAGATATACAGCAGGTTGTTGCTGAAATAGATATATCATGCATCTGAATGAGTGAATGTAAAGGAAAGATAGGAATGCCATAACACAAAACCTGTTTTGTGGAATTTTACCAGCAGTTGTTGTGGAATTGCATTACATGACTGTGATAAGAGAACCAGCCATTCTAGCAGTAAATAATATTACAGCACCACTTTACAACCCCCACACAGTATCATACCAGGACAAAACCCACCAAAATGTACAATATACCTGTGTAGGGTTACCACCTGTCCCACTTTGCGAGGGACAGTCCCTCTTTGGGCAGTTGTGTCCTGCAAAAAAATGTGAAAAAATGGCAAATGTCCTGAGATTTTAGGACAAAATTATTTTCTATATTTTATGTAATAGTTGCTTAAAACAGTTATTCTGTATCTGAAACACCTAAATGTTATAAGAAACAGAATAAGGAACTAAAATGCTACAAGAATAAACTTTTATTCAGGGAAAAAACTGAAGTTCTGTCCTTTGTGCTGGCCGTGGGTATGTTTTGCCCTGCAAAATCTGATGTTTGTAGCACAGATGTCCCACTTTGGGCATTTGGAAAGGTGGCAACCCTATACCTGTGTGTTCAGGGTCCACCAAGGATGTAGGTAGGCATACTCAGTACTGGAATTGTCCAGTATTCTTGAGCATCCTGTGCTAATGTCAACAATAAAAAAACACAAACTGTGCAGAAGTGAGTACATTAATATTCACAGTATAGCAGTTCACAAACAGTTCATGTGCCAGATGAATACATCTCAATAACTACTTATGTATGGCAGTTAATTGTATAAGTAGAAAAGAAACTGCATACTCCCATGTATCCTGTGTTAGCATTTGTAGGGGTGAGTACAATTCTAGACTGACAACAGTGTACTGGAAGTGGCAACATTCAGGTCTGAGTACAACATTTAAATCACTGGCTACACCCCTAGCTTCAGATATAAGAAGTATACCAACCTTCTGACTTAAACAATGGTGTCCACAGCAAACAAGCATGGGCCCCACTTTGGAAAGCTGAAAGGGCTACGCCTACCTGACTTAGCAATTTATAGCATTGGGTTGCTATGACAGTGAGTACTGCAATTACCAAATGGTGGCCACCAATTGGTGCACAGGCCATCACATGCACATGTGCAGATACCTATAAAAGCAGGCTGTACTTGCTGTCCACACATGCAGTCATTCCATTGCAGCTATTGAGAGAGAGAGAGAGACAGACAGACAGACACCCACCCACCCACATCAACCTCCACATCAACAGAAAAAAAAAAGACACATGGAACTGAAAACTACAAACACATACAAATGAAAGGTATGTTACAGATATGTATTTACTGACATGTAGTAGATGTTTTTGAAGAGTACTCTACATACTTTGAAACATCCATATGTGGCAGCAGTATGTATCTATGCACAGATGCTCTGCATAACTACTGCCATGGACAAATCAGTGTGTAGCTGTGTGCAGTGGAACATAACTGTGGCATATGTAGCTCAGCATTAAATGTCAAACATCTGATCCATGTTATCTGTTTTCTGTACAGTAGTGTGTAGAATGGCTGAGTGGGGGAGTAGCGCATACAGCTATATAAACATGGATGTGACAGAGGAACACATGCATGATAGTCATATTAACGTGTAGCTTATTTGGCAACTGCTGTGTCAGGCTAGTATGTTAATCTAGCATTTGCAGCTATATATACACCCTCTAATATTACTGTGTGCTCACATGTGACACCTGTTCATGTTGCAGCAAGGCCCAACAGGTCAGCCGTGAGGTCCATGGACTTACAACAGCGTGGACCTTGTGTGTGTATGGCACACACATACGGAGAGATATTTCTGTGTCATATATATTAGCATCTGTACATGTGCATAGAGCAAGGGACATACTGCAACTGTTTGTGAAGGGTGGACATATATATATGTTGGTGAAGGTTGTTATGTGCATATTTCTATGTAGGTTGTAGTGTGTGGCAAACAAGACAGCATACAGTGCTGGTATATGACATGTGGTGGTTAAACACAGTGGGTATGATTTGTTAGGTTTGCAGTGTTGCAGCCAGTGAGGCCTGCTAAAACTACATGGGCTGAGAACACCTTCAATGCATTCCGCACAAGACTGTGCAATATTATTACATAACTGTATACCTCACAACCTTTGCATAATTGATATTCCCACCATGAAAGGTGGACTGTATATGTGCCTATATTTATATCTATATGTACACCAATGGATGTTTATATATATGTGTATATATATATATATATATATATATATATATATATATAGAGAGAGAGAGAGAGAGAGAGAGAGAGACAGGGTCATATTTACTGTGACAGATGCCTGGTGACAAAGCCATGGCCTCAAGCTCAATGTTGAAAATGCATTGGCATCCCTTTTGGTAAAAACTCTGTACCCATGAACTACCACATAGGTGGTAGTCTACTTAACACCAAAAGTGTAATAAGAGACCATGTGACACAGGTGGACAGTAGTCTCCCCTTTGATAATCACAGTGCCACACTAGTCATGTAATCTGTCTACGTGGCACACCCCATCACAAAAGGTGTGTCATCCAGGGAAAAACAGGTCAGTGTTCCCCTCTACTCATCACTCATAAAACCCATTATAGAGTACAATGCCCCTTTTGGTATGTACCTCACAAGACATCTACAGCAACTGGAAAGGCCACAGACATACCTCACAAAGAGTATTACCGGCCTCAAACAGATGCCCTATGCAGACAGTCTCACAAAACCACAGCTAGACTGTGTCACATACTGCCTACCCAGAGGTGACCTCTGCCTAACATACAAAGCTATGTCAAACCCAGAGCTGTTGGACATGCTCCACGTAAACAGATCACAATCCCTACGAGCTACATGCTCTAAAGACCTAAACCTTGTCACCTCAATAAACAGAACATGCTGGTGGGATAGATCCCTATCTCAGAGACATCCCATACTCTGGAACAACCTACCTATCAATAGCAAACAAAGCTCCTCATTAGCAGTCATCATGAATAATCCTGATGATTGGATGGGAGATAGGAAATACACCCTGGGAATCACCTCTGTGGCTCTGCTTGACAGGGGCACATTAAATTAAATTACACGGGTGTCAAAGGCCAGGGTACCGTATGGCTAGGCTTCTATAGGCCCTAGGGCCAATATCCTATTACCTACCTATGAACTGATACACACCCACATGTACTTGTTGCAATAATTGCTATGTGAGGTTGACTGAGTGTGATGGTGAATGTGTTGGTGAATGTGTCAAAGTTGTGTATATGTGTGATAGCTTAGTGGGAAACTGTTTCTGTCATGGTATTTTGTGTCCTCGTTCTGATCCCAGCAAAAGATGTGTATGCTATTGCTAGGCAGAAAAAGCAGTATGGCATACAGTCTGACATAGTCCCTTGGTGTTGACTGGAGTGTGCCATTGTAGGCTAAAGCAGTACATGTATGCTTATTGATTGGTACTGCTGGTGAATCCAAATCCCGTATGAAATGTAGTACTACCTGAAGGTGTAGGCCTAAACAGCACAGTATGGTGTATGTCCACATTGCTTGGAACCACAGTTTTGTGTGTTCCCTGTAGTCCTCACAGATTACATAACTCAGGCATAAGGTTTTGTAAGTACTGGCACACAGTACTGTATGGTACACAGGTAAAGCTCATCTGGGTTGCCATACCTTTGTGTCTTGTATGTATGTCTGATGTGTGTGTGGGTATGCCTGTAACATGCCCTCGGTCATATGTGTGTTACAGGATATAAGTGCGTATCTAGCAACATGTATAGTCTAGTACAGCAGTATGCCACCTATATTCACAAATGTGCACATATGTTAGGAAAGGGTTTGCCATCAACAACTAGTGTGGTATACTGGTAATACTGTAACTGGCCTTTACAATCATTGCAATGGATGACATATTTCTTTATGCATTAGGTTGATATATACCTCCTGTGGCTAGGTGGTGCATTGTGTCGCATACAGTGTGCCATGTACTGTTGTATAGTCTTACATACTGGTTTCTCTTTTTTGCTGTGCAGAGCATGGTTTAATATATAGAGCTTACCAGGCACTGTCAGGCAGTTGTGGGTTGAGCACTGATATGTGGTATTGAAAGTGTGTATCCTCTGACAGCCAATAGGTTGCTATATATGGCAGTTCAGTGATATCTGCACTTTAGAATGTTAAGTGTGCCACATGACTTGCTCACACATATTGTTTCATTGTATTCCAGGGTCATGGCCCACCATTGCAACCGTACCTATAGTCCAGCTGAGGATGACATAATAACAACCAGTCTGGTTCAGCACTACACCCTGCTTTTCTCCAGAACCAGCCAGGACCAGCAAGAGCGGACTGCACTGTGGCAAGATGTTGTCCGTAGGGTAAATGACATAGGCATGCATAACCGGACATATGAGCAGGTACGCCATCACTGCAGTGATTTACTTAGACATGTCTGGCAGCGTGCGTCTGATGTCCATAGACAACAGCTTGCCACAGGTGGTGGGGTAACCATCCACCCCCCCCTCACCAGAGTGGAGGAGCTGCTCCTGAGGCTGGTGGCTCCTGGCCAACAACAACAACAACAACACACATGTATCATCATGGAGGCCGGAGCCACCCAGCAAGTTCACACAGAGCGTGCAGGTAACATGGCATATCTGTAGACTACTGTTACCTCGATTGGTAGATCATGCATATGTGAGATGTGTACTGTGTAGTTAGAAGATGTGGAGCCTGATGTTGTGCAATACTGATAATTTGGAACATAATCTGTAGGCCTGTGACTGTCAACCATTGTACTACTGTAAGATTGCAAACCCACAGTAGCAATGCCACAGCTGTTGCCACTGACAAACTGTCTCATATCCTTGTAGGTCCCTCTGGTGTGACAGCAAGGCAGCAGACCCATGCTGGTGAGTGTGTTCTACATTTAATATTGCAAATAACATGTGCATGTCATAGGTGAGGTGTAGGCCATGTACACATGTAACACACCTACGCATAATGCATGCTGTGCATGTTTGCTGTGAGACTATGCACATCTCAGTAATGTGAGTAGTGGCCTCAAACACATGCACTACACAGAGCAGCCCAAACAATTGTGGCTACACTGTAGTGGACAATACACATGCATACAACATACACAACTTTGTCATACTCAGTACACATTAATATGTACACATTGCGTATTCAGACACCCGCTGTAAGGTCACACTCCAGTATCCCACATGTCATCCACACAGCACACATAATATACCTGAGGGGTAGAGGCCTATCATGTGGTGGTGCGACACTCTTCAACACACAACACATTCATGTTAGGCAATGCTCCCTATTGGGCACCTTACAAACCCATGTAACAACTGTCTGTGAAATGGTGAATGTAGCCACGTTACTGAAGTTCAGGTACAGCATGATAGTTGCTGGTCTGGCACACATTAGTAGCCTTGAGTGACCACATGATGCTGTATGATTATGGCTCATGGTACTACACCCCATCCAGTTACAGTTCCACAGTACTACACATAGCATTCATTGCTATACACCTCAAAGTTGTGTGTGTGCAAACATATGCACCTATACACAATATGCATAGCAATCACCATATGCACAAAGTGACACATATATGTCTTGTAATGCTACTGAGTGTGTAGGTCACATGACACACATTGGGTATGTGTGATGTTTAATGTTGCAGTTATGGTGTAGCATGCCATGTCATGGCTGGCACTGGCATGTCCACAATATGTTCTACACTCACCATAACCACTGTACAATGGCTATGTTGAGCAATGGTATTCCATCAGGTATACATGCACCACTCATCCTGTGTGTATACATAGCATGCATGAGCTAAACCTGTGTCCACAATTATCTGCTAAAGACACAGACGCTCTAATCAGAAATGGATATCTATGTGACACACAGATACACATCCGGCCATGGTATGTATACCTGTGAGTGATGGTGCACAGGACATTGAAGAGCTTTTAAGACTTGCACAGCAATATTGTGTCCATGTACACATTGCATTCCAGGGTGAGGCCAATCACTGAACAACAACACACATGCATCAAAGCCATGTATACTGTTATTAGCAAGGACTGTCAACACTGGCACTGCATGCTGTTGAGCAACACACATCCTGCATGCTGACACATGTGATATGACTGGCTTGTTATACTGTACCCCACCATCAACTGCTATTGAGTATGTTCTGGATTGCTGGTGGTGTGTGTGTGTGTGTGTGTGTGTGTGTGTGTGTGTGTGTGTGTGTGTGTGTGTGTGTGTGTGTTCATGTGTGCATGTGTTCGTGTGTTCATGCGTGCATGTGTTCCTGTGTGCATGTGTGCATGTGTGCATGTGTTCATGTGTGCATGTGTGCATGTGTTCCGACATCATGTACAGGTTGTAAAGTGTGTTTCCTGTCTTCCTCTCACAGGTGCTGAGGTTGGGCTGGTTCACTGCAGCAGGGAACCTGATGTCACTGAGCCAAATAGTGATAATGAGGATAGGTATGTTGAGGCACAGGCATGTTTGCCAGGGTCTGTCATTGGGCCACCAATCGACAGTACACAAGTGTCCACCCCATCCCTGCACACAGTCATACTGCCAATACATCCATCACCAATGCCCTTAGCTGAGGGACAGTGTACAGTCGGCATTGGCCAGGACAGTGTGGTATCTATGGCACATGCATCCCGACACAGTAGCCATACCCAGATGTCTGGAATGGTACCACATAGGCAGATGTCCAGGGGTTCTCGTCAGAGCACTGCTACTCATCATGCCCCTGGCAGACGTGCCACAGGTCTTACAACCTTATGCATGTTCCAGGCTGTCATGGAGGCACAGGCACATATGGAATGGTACACCAGACAGGGACTATGGGCACAGATGGCACATAACACTGCTGTAATTGACAGTATCCGTGACCTAGCAGGTGCCATCTGTAATTACACTGAGGTCACTGATAGACGTTGGGGTGAGACATTAGATGTCCTCCGCAGTGTCATGTCCATGTGTCAGGACAGTGCGGGATAGTTGAGACATTGACGTGGACGTATGCCAGCAACATCAGTAGCTGGCAGTCGCTGCGGACGTCCCTCAAGTCACAGCTGCTCCCGTAGTGCCACTACCAGCCCCATCAATGTTGGGGGTGGGCTGTCCATAGACCGTCCTAGAAGACCACGTGCACATGGCTCTGGACAGTCCCAACAGGCACCTGGGTCCAGTGTACATCTGTCCACCTCTGAGGATAGTGCCTAGTCTGGCTTAGTACCTGATACTGTCAGTAGCACACCTGCCAGGCTCAGGTACCATATCCGTGGCCAGAGACGGTGATCTGTAAAGCCTGGCAGGTACAGTCTGTGGCTGTCCCACAAATCCCCATATATGCCAGCCACATGGTGGAACTGTGTGCATGCAGACACACACACAAACCAGACACCTAGGGCTAACACATACCCACACACATTACATCAACATTGGCCCATAGCAGTACTCTTGGCCCTCACACACACACATACATGTTGATTGTATGGCTCAATGTAGGCCTCTGGCAAACCAACAACACACCCTGTGCATATGATGAAACCTATGCCACCTCCTGTCATCTGTAACATTGATGCAGGAACAGGCTACCATGGTGCTAATGCACAGAGTGACTTTATAGCAGTATAGCAATGTTAGCATGTTGTCAGCAGTAAATTGAAATGATATTCTTGAAGGTGTAGCTGAGCAGGCATGATGCATTAAAGCTATGATTGTCAATGTAGTATTGTTTACACCAGTGTTAGTTCCAATAGTATATTGTCCACCCACATGCCACTTGGCTGATGTGTGTCGTATTGGCAGCATGTGTTAGAGAGTGGACAGTATGTGTGGGATGTGTGTAGCACAGATTTGCAGGTGTACATTTGTGAACATAGTGGAGGTGCACTGTCTGCATGTACATGCATAGTGGACACATGGGCAGGGTGACATGCCCTGTATTAAACAGTAATACTCCATAGTTTCTATTGGTGGCCAGTATGCATTGTACTACACACGTAAACCAGACACCTAGGGCTAACACATATCCGCACACATGAGTACACATGTGTGTATGACATGGTTTGACATTGTGTTGTGGGTGATACTGTTACTATCTGTCATTGTTTTGTATTCTGGTAGTATACATAACCTCAACAGCCTGACCATAAACAATCTTTAGATGATGTCTTGACAACTAACACACAGATGTAGGACACACAGTAACATTTGGATCCATCAGGTACTATACTATGCCAGTAACCAGTGGTATTCACCTGCACCCATTCCTGAGAACACTCCTGTTTGGCATATAGCTCTCTTAGGTACAAGCAATCACAGTAGGGATATGTCCGTCCATGTCTGGAAATGCATACTGTGGCCTATAATGCATTCTCCAGATGACACACATATCCTCCACAAGGGTATCATACAGACAGATACCTGTTGTCAAACCCATGCTGTAAAGCTATAAGCCAACTAAAGCATAGTCATCCACCTTTACAAAACATAGTATCCCCACAGTACCACATAGGTAGTAGCCACCAACATGTTGAACAGGTACCAATGTGTACATGCAGCCAAGTGTTACGTCATCTCTCCTTTGGTAATCACATTTTCAAAGGTATTTTGAAATCCCTCGGTGGATCGCATAAGCAATAAGGGGTCTGCATGCATATCCACAAAGGTTGTTGCACACCTATAATGAATAGCCATCATTGACAGACTTTGCTGCGTTTGAACAGGTCTGAAATATACCTCAGCCATAAACCATCACTCACACTATTCAATAGAAACCGTAATGAGTGTGTGTGACATGGATGACCTAGGCCAGGGATTGCTGCATTGGCTGGGCTTGTCACAAGTATACAGATGTGACCTAAGATCTGGAAAGCGGTAGCACACTCTGGCAAAGATGACAGATGTGTTCATGGAGAAAGCAGGGTTCCCACCTATGAAATAATTGAGGTCACATGTACGTATATGTATTTGCCACACAGCTACCTGACACGTGCAATGTACATAGTGTTGTAAAAGCAAAACCTGCAACACATTGACCAACAGTGTCACACACATAGAGTGCACACATACACGCCAAGCACAGGATTCAAACCCCTACCTAACTACTTTATGATAACAGAACAGTACACATTAACACGACATGCTATACACATTACTGGAAGTTTTTCTTTCCACAGGTATATTTGTAGGATGGTGACATCATCAGACTTGACAAAGATAAGTATATCACTTTTAAGGTGTTTTACTACTCTCCAAAAAGGCTGCTTTTCTCCAAGGAGATCACACACGGTTGGCAAGTGCAGGATTCAAACCCCTACTTAATGATACTAGAGGAGTATGCATTAACATGACATGCTATACATGTTACCGTGAGTTCTCGTTCCCACAGGTATATTTGTAGGATGGTGACATCATCAGACTTGACAAAGATAAGTATACCACTTTTAAGGTATTTTAGTACTCTCCAAAAAGGTTGCTCCTCTCCAAGAAGATGGCACACAAACTTGTCAAGTGCAGGATTCAAACCCCTATCTAACTACTTTATGATACTAGAAAAGTACGCATTAACATGACACGCTATACACATTACTGGAAGTTTTCCTTTCCACAGGTATATTTGTAGGATGGTGACATCATCAGACTTGACAAAGATAAGTATACCACTTTTAAAGTGTTTTAGTAGTCTCCATAAAAGGCTGCTCCTTTCAAAAGAGATCACACACAAGCAGTTGCCAAGTGCAGGATTCAAACCCCTACCTAACTACTTTATGATACTAGAGGGATACACATTTACATGACACGCTATACACATTATTGTGAGTTTGCCTTTCCAGATATATTTGTAGGATGGTGACATCATCGGACTAGACAAAGTGGGTTACATTAGGTGACATTAGGTGGGCTACATAGAAGGAATTTCTAAACACTTTGGCCATGTGATCATCAAAGGAGAGTTTACTATCTACCTGGGTCCCCAGGGCCATAATTACTTTCTCCATACATACTAGATTACCACCTATGTGGTAATTTGTGTGCACTTTGTTTTATCCAAAGGGGATGACTATGCATTCTTTGGCATTCTGCTTGAGGGCATTGTTTTGACACCAGGTATCTGTCTCTGTAAGACCCTTCTGAAGGATGTCTGTGTCAGCCATAGAGTCGATTATGGACCACAGTTAGCAGTCATCTGCAAACCTGTTCAGCCATACTCCTCCCATGCTTGCCTGTACCTCTGAGCAGTATCTACTGAACAGGTGGTATCCCAGGACCAAGACCTGTGGGATGCCATTTGTGACTGGTTTATAGTCGGACATGGCACCCACAACTCTGAACTTCTGTGTTTGATCTGTGAGCCAGTTGCCCACCCATCCTGTGACATAGCTATTAATGTTCAAGCTGGTAAGCTTGTCCATGATGACAGAGTGGGGAATGGTGTTGAAAGTCTTTAGTGAGGTCCAGGTGGGCTGTGTGGACTACTTTCACCTCCATCTATGTCCTTGGTAACTGTTTCAAATGAGTCAACTAGGTTTAGGAGGCAGGATCTGCCTTTAACAAAGCCAGGTTGGGTAGAGTCCAGTGTCTGGAGGTCCCCAGTGTCTCTGTTTATGGGTTCCATGATAATTTGCTCCATAGCTTTGCAGACCAGGCTGAGTAGACCTATAGGGCAATGGTTTCTAGGTTCTGTTGTGGCACCCCCTTTGTGGAGCTGGATGACTGTTGGTGTATGCCATTCTTTGGGTACATAGCCTGTGGTAAGGTTGAGTCTGGACAGTGAATGTAGGTGAGGGTGCAGTTCCTTTTGGGGCTGGTGTAAGACGCAGCCTGGAACACCATCCTGTCCCATTCATGCTGTGTTCTTAGCTTTGGAGAGGGCTGTCTTTACCTGCATGTCCATGAAGTCTGGGGCTCTGAATTCTTCTGGGATGGACACAGGCCCTTTTGGGGGTGGTGGTGGTGGAGTTTGCACTGAACCTGTCCCCCAGGATGTGGGCAATGTAAGTTGGTTCAGTGTATTTCTTGCCATTTGTCAGTAGCTGACAGCATATTTGGAAGTTGCCACCTAAATGTTTGGTATAGCTAATGAAGGCTTTGTGGTTGTTATTCTTACATTCCTTGGCAATTTGTCTTTAGAAACTGGCCTTGGATTATTTTATGAGCGATCATTGTGTCTTACTAATAATGATCAGTGATGCCTTTCCTTTTGTGAAGTTTGCTTTATCATGTGTTTGTTTCCTCCTTCTGTTGTATAGCTTTTTTATGGGCGACGACCACCAGATTGGTTTCTTATTTTTGGAGGAGTGTATCTTGGTTTTATTTGGCATGTCTCAATCCATGCATCCCTGTAGATGCTCATAGAATGCACTTGTAAATGATTTGGCAGATTGTATAGCATTATCCTATAGCAAGGGAGCTTTGGAACTTTCCACTTTGGTCTTGGGAAGTGTGAAGTTTGCTTTTGAAAATGTCTTCACAGTGGTTTCCTTGACTGGGGGGGGGGTGGATATCCAGTGTGATTACTTTATGATCTGATATTACCAGTGAGGGTTTTATCTCTGTCATGGAACACTGGTACCCCATGTTGGTGATGATCAGGTCCAGTATGTTGTCACCTCTAGTGGGCATGGTGACCAGCTGTTCCAGGGCTTTTGAGTTTTTAAACTTCAGGAAACATTGGGCAAAGGATGTTGTACACAAATAATTCTCCCACTCAATATTTGGGTAGTTGTAATCTCCTCATATAATGGTCTTTGATAGGATCTTTATATTTTCCACTGTTCTCAGGAATACTGAGTGAGGTTCCTGAGACAAGGTAGGTGATCTATAGCAGGCTACAATCTGATAAGCAGCTTTGCCCAATGTTAGTTGCACTTGCATGGTCTCCAAGGCCTCATGCTGTGCCACTAACCTGAAGGTGTGGTATCCATAAGGTAAATGGATACACCCCTTCCTTTTGTATTTCACTTGTGGTTTTGGGGCCGAAGATCAGAGGAATTGTGAATGTTTTATGTGGAGCATGTCCAACAGCTCTGTGTTTGACATAGCTTTGTATGTTAGGCAGAGATCACCTCTGAGTAGGCGATATGCGAGAGAGTACAGCTGGAGCATTTTGAGATGGTCCGTGTATGGCATGTATTTCAGGCCGCTAATGCTCTTTGTGAGGTATTGCTGCAGGCTTTCCAGTTGTTGTACATGTCTTGTGAGGTACATAGCAAAAGGGGCATTGTACTCTATTATGGATCTAGTGAGTGATGAGTAGAGGGGAACAATGTCCTCTTCTGTTCTGCATAAGACACCTTTTGTGATGAGGTGTGCCACATAGAAGGATTTCCTGACTACTGTGGGGATGTGATTATCACAGGTGTGTCCACTGTCCACCTGTGACCCAAGGTCTCTTATCACACTTTCAGTGTTAACTATACTACCGCCTATGTTATAGTTCATGGCTACAGAGTTTTTACCAAAGGGGACGACAATGCACTTTTTGGCATTGAGCTTGAGCCCATGGCTTTGATACCAGCCATCTGTCTCAGTGAGGCCCTTTTGTAGGATGTCCACATCTTTAGTATTTACAATTATGGCTCCTAGTTTGCAGTCATCTGGAAACTTCATTAGCCACAGACCCTCCATGTTAAAGTTTACTTCAAAACAGGACAGAACCCAGGACTGGGCCCTGTGGTACTGCACTCATCACTGGTCCAAAGTCATACTTGGAGTCTGCTACTTTCACAGTGTGTGTTCTGTCAGTAAGCCAATTGGCAACCCATCTTGTGACATAGCAATGTATACCTAGTTTAGTGGGTTTATCTATAATTCCAGAGTGTGGGGTGGTGTTGAAAACTGTGGCAAGATCTGCATAGGCTGTGCGAAACACCTTACCCTTGTCTACGGTTCTGGTGACTGCTTCAATGTCATCTATCAGGTTTAGGAGACATGATCTGCATTTTACAAACCCAACATGGTGGTGGTCCAGAGTTTGGAGATTACCATTGTCTTTTTTTATAAGTTGTATGATGATACATTCCATGGCCTTGCAGAGCAGGCTCATCAGGCTAATGGGGCACTAGTTCCTGGGGTCTGTGGTGTCTCCACCCTTGTGTAGTGGGATAACCATCACTGTGCACCATTCAGCAGGCACAAAGCCTGAGGTGAGGCTATGACTGAACATGGTACGTCAGTGTGGTGCCTGTTCATTCTGTAGTTTGTGTAGAACACAGCCTGGGAAGTTATATGGTCCCATGGATGCTGTGATACTGGCTTTGGCGAGTGTTTTTTACCTGTGCAGCCGTGATGACAGCAACTTTGCAGTCTTCCATTATAGAGATGTGCTCTTTCATGGGTGAGAGGGGGGTAAGGTTAACACCGATCCTATCTGCCAGGATGTTGGCAATATCAGTTGGGTCTGTATATTTAGTGCCATTGAGCTGTAACTCAGAGCAGATCTGAGTGTTTCCATGACATGGACCTGTCTGTTGGGCAGAGATCTCCTGAGTAGACAGTATACAGCAGAGTACAGATTGAGTTAAATTTAGTCTTGTTGCATGGGGCAACTGTTTGAGGCCAGTAATCCTCCTGTTGAGGTACTTCATTGGTCTTTCCAGCTGCTGAAGGTGCCTAGTCAGATTCATCGCAGGTGTGTTATGGTACTCTCTGACTGGTCTGATGACTGATGAGTAGAGGGAACCTCCTTTGACCTACATGCAAAGACCTTGGTAGTTTGTGGGAACACATAGCATGATTTTCTGACCACTTTGTGAATGTGTTTCTGGAAGTACAGATGACTATCCACATTTGTCCATCGATCCCTTATTATCACCTCCATATTTAGGGTGTTGGCACCTATGTGGTATTTGTATGACTGTAGCTTGAGGACATACTTTTGACACCACATCTGTCTGACTAAGACCCTTTTTAAGGATGTCTCTGTTGTCCCAAACATCAGTTATGACAACTTTTTGTCAGTCATCCACAAACGTTGCTAAACATAGCCCTCGTGTGTTTGACTGTATTTCTGATAAGTATACACCAGACAGGAGGGGTCCCAGGACTGAGCTACGGGGGACAGCAGTTGTTACCAGCTTGCACAGGAGACCACTATTCTTACCTTGTGTAATCTATCTGTGCCCCAGTTGGCAATCCATCAGATGACAGACATATTTATGCACAGGTTGTTGATTTTGTGGATACGACATGTGTCTGGGATGTTGGCAAAGGGCTTTTCAAGGTCTATGTGGGATGTGTGTAGCTCATTTCATTGATGTATGTCCTGGGGGACTACCTTGTAAACAGTCTAGCAGGTTTGGGAACCATGATCTGCCCATGACCAAACTGAAATTGGTAGGGTTGGGTGTTTGTAGGCTCCCAATAGCTCTGTTTATGTGTTCCATTATGATGGACTCCATGGCCTTGCAGATCACGCTTAATAGGCTTATAAGACAATAGTTCCCATGTTCTGTTGTGCACCAACACTTGTGGAGTGTGTCAAATGTTGCTGTAACACAGTCAACAGTTTCATATCCTGTACAGAGGGTGAGTCTCAACAGACTGTTCAGGTGCAGGGTCTGTTTGTTCTGGAGTTCACTTATGACACAGCTAGGGAAACAATGTGATCCCATAAACACCATGTTTTCAGGTTTGGAAGGAGCTGTTTACCCATTCTATATGTGATATCTGTGCTTTCACAATCTCCAGGTATGATGATAGGGCCTTTTGTCAGTGAGAGGGTGGTATGTATGTATGGGCCTTTCTGACAGGATGCTGGCAATGTCAGACATTTACAGTTTGCACTGACTCAGGACATATATGAGTGTACATTGCTATTTATGACATAGCGGAAAGAAGCGTCATGGTTCTCTATGGACTCCTTCACAGATTATTTTGCCAGAACATGGATTGGGTAATATTTGGAGTGCACATTATTTGTTGATGATACTGATTGCAGGTTTATTGATCTTCTTTGCTTTTTCACTTTCTGTGAACAACTTAAGTACTTGTGGTACATAGTTTGATTATGACAGAGTTCCAATATATTATATGTGTCTGTTTTTATATAACTGTGTGCACAAGGCAGGATTGGTGAATAGTGACAGGTTACTGGGGTGAAACATGCAACTGCCAGATATGTGTGGCCCACTGCTGTACTCAGACATTGCCTAAGTGTGTGAGCATGCCCAGTATGACCTTTCAGTGTGTTGCTGAATGAAATCCACTACATTTGTTGAAGTGTGTGAGCACGCCCGGTATACACATTTATACTATATGTGTGTGGAAAATCAAGTTGTATTTTTACTGTAGGGCTCACCTTTGTGTCATAACTCAACAGGGATCATGCTGTGCCTGCAGGGCTTCCATGAGACACTTTGCATAGACTTATCAACATTTCTACATACAGGGGGGACAGCTATTCTTTGTACATTTCTACCGGGGGGCACACCTGATTGTTACTATGAGTGTACATAGGATGAGGGGTTCACCTGACACTTATACACATTTGCTAGGCCTGCACAGCTATGTAAGGTACACCATTTCAGTCTGTACTGTTGCCTATCGTACTGGCTTGAGGCATACTACTGTACTACGGATCTTAGCATCCAATGTCACGTATATTAGATTGCGACTTCATAGCCTACCCAACCCACATCATACCACCTGGCCTGCTGTTCTCTGTCTGCATAGGCCTGTAGGGGAGGTTACCCATATGCCTCTTTAGGGTCAGGATACAGCATTTCTTTGTGTTTGCATTAGTATACAATTGTCCTGCTGTGTCTGTGCCAGTGTAATGCTGTCATGGATTAGTGGTTCAGTACTGTGACTATAGTGCACAGTATCCTGGGTTCGAGCTCTGTCACTGTTTTTTATTTTCATGCTGGGCAGACAAGCCTGCTCAAGGAACAGTACAGCAAATATGAGCACGTTTACCTGACTTTGCTCAACTTTGTCCGACATTGCCCAACATTGCTCAACGTTGCCCGACGTTGCACTAGTTAGCGCAGGCAATTTTGTTTACATATACAAAATAGTGGTAAAAGCAGCTTAGCACTGCTTTATATTGCTTAAAACATGGCAATCATGCCTCAGGTGGTGCTGCAGGGCTGCCTATGTCAGATGCACATAGTACACTCCCTATACATGTTTGAAAACAGGTAGTGTCAAGTTAGGCATCCCTTTTATTTTATTTGCGAGTCAGAGAGAGGTATCATTTCCAGGGTTCCTACCAGTGTATGTGCTATGTGTTGCCTCTTTGCCAAGGCCAAGGCATACTGGGCATGCCTCCTTCTGCCTACTGGGGCAGGCTCAGGTTGTTCCTCCTCTGAGTCACACTGTGCCTGTGATGGCCTTGGCAATGGTGGGGGGCTGTTTGGCCCTGCCCCATGCTGTTCCTACTGCAGCTGTTTTTGCAGGATCATATTGTGTAGCATGGCACATACCATGACAATTTGGGTACATGTAGTTGGTGGGTACTGCAAGGCTCTACCAGATGTGTCCAGGCACCGGAACCGTGACCTGAGCATCCCAAACACATGCTTGATTACAATTCGTGTTTGTGCATGTGCCTCATTATGGAGTTCTTGTTCGGGTGTGTGTGCATTTCTGATGGGTGTCATCAGCCATGGCTCCAGTGCATATCCAGCATCCCCCACTAGGTGACCATCAGGGATGTCCCCATTGGCAAATGTCTTGTACAGCTGCGTCATATGCCAGATATGGGATTCGTGGTAACTTCCAGGGCAGCCAGCACACACATTCAGTATTATGCCCTGGGCATCGCACACAACCTGGCAGTTGATGGAGGGGAAGCCGTTGTGGTTGATGTAGGCCCTACCCCACTCACTGGCTGGTGCTTTGATGTGTATGTGCATGCAGTCAATTGCACCCACTACCTCAGGGTATTCCACTATTTGCTGGAAGAGATGCATATTGCTGGCCAATGCCTCACGGGAATTGGGAAATATACATGATCACCGACATGTGCTGACATGGCATTCAGGAACTGGTGCAGTACCCTGGATGCTGATGCCTGTGAAATCCCCATCATATCACCAGTTGGTCTCTGGAAGGTACCTGTTGCTAGTATTCTTAGGCCAACACATACCTTGGTTTCCACTGGGATGGGTTCCCCTCTGTTGGTTCTGTGTGTGAGGTATGGCCTGCACAGCTCAACAATTTGCTGCAGGTAGTCTCAGTCCACTCTATAGCGCTCCACTATCTACAGCTCATGTAGCCCCTGGTAGGTTACCCTGGGTCTGTACACTCTTCTCCATCTCCTCACTGTGGGTTGCTCAGCAGCATTCACAATGGTACCACCCTCAGTATCTTGCACATGTTGCCTTATAATAGCAATGGCAGTCCCTAACATTTTTTTGTCTGAGTTAAGCTTTTTAAGTTTTCATTCTCTTTGTATACTGTAGTGTTGCAGTGTTTCTGAGAAAAACATGGGGGAATGTTGTTTGCAGAGTTTTAAGTGCTGGGCTAGTGTACTGCCTGTGTAATTGGCTGATTCTGATTGATTTCACCTGGCAGCTCTGCTAGTTCTCCTTTTTTAACTTCCTACTACTTCTTTTCCTTCTTTTCCTTCCTTTTCCCTTTCTGTTTCCACAGGGGGCAGGGCCGCGCAAACAAGCGCAAACATGTGCACATGAGTGCATACGTGTGCACACAGGCATAGACGGGTTTACAGGCGCGCACATGTGCGCACATGGTGTAAGCACGTTTGCAAGAAATTTCAGTGATATCCACGGCGTACACCGGTTTCTGGGTTTCAGTTAAGACAACTGTAGACACGCCTCTTCCAATCCTGAGTAACTCACAGCAAACACAAGCCACTCTGCTCCAATAAGCTCCAATAAGCTTACAGTCTTTCATACATACCCCCTCATGATGTCACCTATCTTCTACTCTACTACTCCCCTACTCCTACACTTACACTCTAGGGACATGGCTCACATACCAGGGAAAATTGGGATTCACTATCCTTATCCTCATTTGCATAGGATTGCCTACTAATGCTTGGTTACATCTCTCAAACTGAGCTTCCCCCCTTAGCAACCACTACTCAGTAGTCATGTTGTCTTCAGCCTGCCATTCACATGCATGGCAGAAGAATATTTTTAATAAGAATGCCTATTTTTGGCTTTTTTTTATTTTCTGTTTTTTTTTTTGGTTGGGAGGGTGGCCTAATGGTTAAGGTGTTTGCCTTGCAAACACAAGGTGCAGGGTTTGAGTCTCACAAGGGACAATTGGCTAGGCTAAAATGACACAGAAGGGCAGTTAGCTTAGTACTCATCTCTAAACTAAAGCACCGCACATTTGCGCGGCGCTACACTTAAACATCGGAGATTGGGGAAAAAAATGATTTTTATTAATTTTGAACAGATAAAAATGCAAATGGTCTTATATTTGGCCATTGGCATGCTTCCTCAACTGGAAGCATCCTTTATTTGGAGCTGTCATAGCTCCGTTTTGCTATTTTCAGAACGGTACTCCGTTACCAATGGAGTACATTTCTGCAAATAACTCTACTCTTCCACGGACAGGTTAGTGTTTCCTGGATCGCAAATTTACCTCATTTGCATAGCTTTTGGCAGCAAATGAGGTAATTTGCATAACATAACACTGTCCGTGCAAGAGTAGTTTTAGGAGCTCTCGTGCATGCCCTTGCCAGCTGTTGCTGGATCGCTCAGCAGACATATTGACTGTCTGCCGGCTTACACTACTCTTAGACTCCGTGCAAGCCTTCGTGAATCCGACCCATTGTCTTCCACCATTTCATCCTAACCAACACTTACTATTATTTATTTTATCTCTAGTGTCACTTTGTAACATTCTCATCTCTCTAATACTAATCAACTCTCTCTCTCTCTCTCTCTCTCTCTCCATGTCCTTACTTTTCCCTCTTGCACATCAGTATTCCTCAACTCATTCTAGTACTCTTGTCTGTTTAGACATCAGAATATTCTATTATTTCTCAGGTCCATATATTATTAGAAACATAGTCAATATTTTTAATAACTATATTTTACTTTACTTGTCATAGGGTATCCACATCTTCAAAGTGTCTTGTTACTTGCAGTACACATTGTATTCTTGATCTCAATCTCTCCTAGTAATATTCTGTTAATGCATTTCAATTTGTTGTGGGGTCTCTTATCCCCTGAAGGGAGTACCAGTAGCTGTTAAGCATATATACAGTCCTCAACTGTTGGTTTATGGCCGGCATGTACAGGTTAATCTGGCACATGAGTAGCTTGTTGTTGTGTTCCCCAGAAATGTCAGTGTGCTGCTAGAAATGTAGGGGGCTGTTAAAATATAACTGATAATGTCACCTGAACACATCCAGATATGTAGATATATAAATATAAATAAAATATATAAATATGTAGCAGTAACATCTGCATCCTGGACAGTTTGTATGTCAGATACAGGTCAGGTATATAAAGAACTAGCAAAACCCATTTCACAATTTAACAGACATTGCCTAGTGTAATAATACATGTAGGGGATATATACCTGCAGTCAATAGGAATGTAGTGTAAATTATAAGTATATATAAGTTGTTAATGGAGGTATCTTTTTACACCCTACTGTATGTGCATAAACAATGCAATTCCACACCTCAATGGGTATGTCTAATCTCAAAATACTTGTTGGGACATATGACCTATTGGTTTATAAATACCTGTATTTACTTTGATGCATGTGCCTTGTTCAAATACCACAATCTTGGTGGCCTGTTGCCACCAATCAATCATGCATGCTGTTGGAATGTCCGCTGTTGTTCTATATATGCATGTGTTATGCGTGCTGTTCAACTGTTGGAACTCTAGTGTGTTGGGTTAATGGGAATACTACTGCATGCTGTTACAAATAATTTGGAATGCTGTTGGCTGTTACCAACCCATATTGTCATTAAATCCTCCTAAACATAGAACGTATGGGAAGGCCTGTCCCAGCGGACCCACCAGTCCCACCTCAGCTAGCGATGGCACCTGGCACCAGCAGGTCCGGTGCCCAGCCCGGGACCTCCTCCTCCATTGGCCCTGTGCCACCTTTGGGTGGAAGCGCTGCAGGGGATGGGGCTCACCCCCCCATGCAAGCGTGGCCAGAGGAGGGCCACCTATCACCCTCCAAACAGTCCGGGATGTGGTGCATATGGAGATCAAGCACTCAATCGCTGATCCTCTACAACAGCTTGAGGCACAAGTGGCGCGACTCACGGGTGAGCCTGCCCCTCCTACGTAGCCCCCAGCACAGTCACCCTCTGGGCTGTGAAGGTGCAGTGGTGAGTGCCCATGGGTGGGATCTCAGTTCCACTGTTGCCATCTGTGGGCTCATGGGCTTGCGATTTCCAAACATCCTTCCCCGTCAATGGTGTTCACCCACCACATGTGTCATATTCCACCCCTGTATGCATCTTGTTTGTCTTGTCTGTTTACCTCACCAACCTACCTTCCCAAATATACCTACTTCCCCTACCCCACATTCCACTCTCACCTGAAAAGAAAAAGGGCAATCTGCTCCCAAAAAAAAATTACACCCCATACATAGCTGCCCATTTTGCACACATGTCCGCTGGACACATAAACTGATAATTAATTGGCAGTACAACATACTCTGTTGTCCTCACCCCTGTCTCAGGGGTGGAAGGTTTCATATTTCCCTCCAAATTTATTGCATATGTACAGCTGTTGCTGTTAAAGAAATGAGCAGCTATGGACCTTCCCTACACTCGTCCTGCACATCCCGAGCTGTTTTCCCTACTGTCTTTCCCTCTTTGTACCCCTTTTTCACCACTCTCCTATCTCCCCATTTTCTTTTCTTTCAAAGAAATGAGCGTGGGGGTTAGCGGGAGTAAGCACTTTTAAGCAGTAGTTAGCGGGCTTGCTCAAGTGTGCGCTTAGCTAAGTATTGCTAAGCTTCACGCAAACCCGCGCACAACTGCTTAAAAGTGCCTTAGTCACCCTGCATGTGAGAGCCCTTGTTCTGCTCAGCAGCAAAATAAAACACCTCTGTCAGTCTCGATCCCTGGACCTTGGACACACTAGACTGCATAAAGTACCACTAAGCCACAGTAGCTATACAGCAGGTTGTTGCTGAAATAGATATATCATGCATCTGAATGAGTGAATGTAAAGGAAAGATAGGAATGCCATAACACAAAACCTGTTTTGTGGAATTTTACCAGCAGTTGTTGTGGAATTGCATTACATGACTGTGATAAGAGAACCAGCCATTCTAGCAGTAAATAATTTTACAACACCACTTTACAACCCCCACACAGTATCATACCAGGACAAAACCCACCCAAATGTACAATATACCTGTGTAGGGTTACCACCTGTCCCACTTTGCGAGGGACAGTCCCTCTTTGGGCAGTTGTGTCCTGCAAAAAATGTGAAAAAATGGCAAATGTCCTGAGATTTTAGGACAAAATTATTTTCTATATTTTATGTAATAGTTGCATAAAACAGTTATTCTGTATCTGAAACACCTAAATGTTATAAGAAACAGAATAAGGAACTAAAATGCTACAAGAATAAACTTTTATTCAGGCAAAAAACTGAAGTTCTGTCCTTTGTACTGGCCGTGGGTATGTTTTGCCCTGCAAAATCTGATGTTTGTAGCACAAATGTCCCACTTTGGGCATTTGGAAAGGTGGCAACCCTATACCTGTGTGTTCAGGGTCCACCAAGGATGTAGGTAGGCATACTCAATACTGGAATTGTCCAGTATTCTTGAGTATCCTGTGCTAATGTCAACAATAAAAAAACACAAACTGTGCAGAAGTGAGTACATTAATATTCACAGTATAGCAGTTCACAAACAGTTCATGTGCCAGATGAATACATCTCAATAACTACTTATGTATGGCAGTTAATTGTATAAGTAGAAAAGAAACTGCATACTCCCATGTATCATGTGTTAGCATTTGTAGGGGTGAGTACAATTCTACACTGACAACAGTGTACTGGAAGTGGCAACATTCAGGTCTGAGTACAACATTTAAATCACTGGCTACACCCCTAGCTTCAGATATAAGAAGTATACCAACCTTCTGACTTAAACAACGGTGTCCACAGCAAACAAGCATGGGCCCCACTTTGGAAAGCTGACAGGGCTACGCCTACCTGACTTAGCAATTTATAGCATTGGGTTGCTATGACAGTGAGTACTGCAATTACCAAATGGTGGCCACCAATTGGTGCACAGGCCATCACATGCACATGTGCAAATACCTATAAAAGCAGGCTGTACTTGCTGTCCACACATGCAGTCATTCCATTGCAGCTATTGAGAGAGAGAGAGAGAGAGAGAGAGAGAGACAGACAGACAGACACCCACCCACATGAACCTCCACATCAACAGAAAAAAAAAAGACACATGGAACTGAAAACTACAAACACATACAAATGAAAGGTATGTAACAGATATGTATTTACTGACATGTAGTAGATGTTTTTGAAGAGTACTCTACATACTTTGAAACATCCATATGTGGCAGCAGTATGTATCTATGCACAGATGCTCTGCATAACTACTGCCATGGACAAATCAGTGTGTAGCTGTGTGCAGTGGGACATAACTGTGACATATGTAGCTCAGCATTAAATGTCAAACATCTGATCCATGTTATCTGTGTTCTGTACAGTAGTGTGCACAATGGCTGTTTGGGGGAGTAGCGCATACAGCTATATAAACATGGATGTGACAGAGTAGCACATGCATGATAGTCATATTAATGTGTAGCTTAGCATTGGCAACTGCTGTATCAGGCTATTATGTTCATCTAGCATTTGCAGCTATATATACACCCTCTAATATTACTGTGTGCTCACATGTGACACCTGTTCATGTTGCAGCAAGGCCCAACAGGTCAGCCGTGAGGTCCACGGACTTACAACAGCATGGACCTTGTGTGTGTATGGCACACACATACGGAGAGATATTTCTGTGTCAGATATATTAGCATCTGTACATGTGCATAGAGCAAGGGACATACTGCAACTGTTTGTGAAGGGTGGACATATATATATATATATATATGTTGGTGAAGGTTGTTATGTGCATATTTCTATGTAGGTTGTAGTGTGTGGCAAACAAGACAGCATACAGTGCTGGTATATGACATGTGGTGGTTAAACACAGTGGGTATGATTTGTTAGGTTTGCAGTGTTGCAGCCAGTGAGGCCTGCTAAAGCTACATGGGCTGAGAACACCTTCAATGCATTCCGCACAAGACTGTGCAATAGTATTACATAGCTGTATACCTCACAACCTTTGCATAATTGATATTCCCACCATGAAAGGTGGACTGTATATGTGCCTATATTTATATCTATATGTACACCAATGGATGTTTATATATATGTGTATATATATATATATATATATATATATATAGAGAGAGAGAGAGAGAGACAGGGTCATATTTACTGTGACAGATGCCTGGTGACAAAGCCATGGCCTCAAGCTCAATGTTGAAAATGCATTGGCATCCCTTTTGGTAAAAACTCTGTACCCATGAACTACCACATAGGTGGTAGTCTACTTAACACCAAAAGTGTGATAAGAGACCATGGGACACAGGTGGACAGTAGTCTCCCCTTTGATAATCACAGTGCCACACTAGTCATGTAATCTATCTACGTGGCACACCCCATCACAAAAGGTGTGTCATCCAGGGAAAAACAGGTCAGTGTTCCCCTCTACTCATCACTCATAAAACCCATTATAGAGTACAATGCCCCTTTTGGTATGTACCTCACAAGACATCTACAGCAACTGGAAAGGCCACAGACATACCTCACAAAGAGTATTACCGGCCTCAAACAGATGCCCTATGCAGACCGTCTCACAAAACCACAGCTAGACTGTGTCACATACTGCCTACCCAGAGGTGACCTCTGCCTAACATACAAAGCTATGTCAAACCCAGAGCTGTTGGACATGCTCCACGTAAACAGATCACAATCCCTATGAGCTACACGCTCTAGGGACCTAAACCTTGTCACCTCAATAAACAGAACATGCTGGAGGGATAGATCCCCATCTGAGAGACATCCCATACTCTGGAACAACCTACCTATCAATAGCAAACAAAGCTCCTCATTATCAGTCATCATGAATAATCCTGATGATTGGATGGGAGATAGGAAATACACCCCAGGAATCACCTCTGTGGCTCTGCTTGACAGGGGCACATGAAATTAAATTACATGGGTGTCAAAGGCCAGGGTACAGTATGGCTAGGCTTCTATAGGCCCTAGGGCCAATAGCCTATTACCTACCTATGAACTGATACACACCCACATGTACTTGTTGCAATAATTGCTATGTGAGGTTGACTGAGTGTGATGGTGAATGTGTTGGTAAATGTGTCAAAGTTGTGTATATGTGTGATAGCTTAGTGGGAAACTGTTTCTGTCATGGTATTTTGTGCCCTAGTTCTGATCCCAGCAAAAGATGTGTATGCTATTGCTAGGCAGAAAAAGCAGTATGGCATGTGGTCTGACATAGTCCCTTGGTGTTGACTGGAGTGTGCCATTGTATGCTAAAGCAGTACATGTATGCTTATTGATTGGTACTGCTGGTGAATCCAAATCCCGTATGAAATGTAGTACTACCTGAAGCTGTAAGCCTAAACAGTACAGTATGGTGTATGTCCACATTGCTTGGAACCACAGTTCTGTGTGTTCCCTGTAGTCCTCACAGATTACATACCTCAGGCATAAGGTTTTGTAAGTACTGACACACAGTACTGTATGGTACACAGGTAAAGCTCATCTGGGTTGCCATACCTTTGTGTCTTGTATGTATGTCTGATGTGTGTGTGGGTATGCCTGTAACATGCCCTCGGTCATATGTATGTGTTACAGGATATAAGTGCGTATCTAGCAACATGTATAGTCTAGTACAGTAGTATGCCACCTATATTCACAAATGTGCACATATGTTAGGAAGGGGTTTGCCATCAACAACTAGTGTGGTATACTGGTAATACTGTAACTGGCCTTTACAATCATTGCAATGGATGACATATTTCTTTATGCATTAGGTTGATATATACCTCCTGTGGCTAAGTGGTGCATTGTGTTGCATACAGTGTGCCATGTACTGTTGTATAGTCTTACATACTGGTTTCTCTTTGTTGCTGTGCAGAACATGGTTTAATATATAGAGCTTACCAGGCACTGTCAGGCAGTTGTGGGTTGAGCACTGATATGTGGTATTGAAAGTGTGTATCCTCTGACAGCCAAAAGGTTGCTATATATGGCAGTTCAGTGATATCTTTACTTTAGAATGTTAAGTGTGCCACATGACTTGCTCACACATATTGTTTCATTGTATTCCAGGGTCATGGCCCACCATCGCAACCGTACCTATAGTCCAGCTGAGGATGACATAATAACAACCAGTCTGGTTCAGCACTACACCCTGCTTTTCTCCAGAACCAGCCAGGACCAGCAAGAGTGGACTGCACTGTGGCAAGATGTTGTCCACAGGGTAAATGATATAGGCATGCATAAACGGACATATGAGCAGGTACGCCATCACTGCAGTGATTTACTTAGACATGTCTGGCAGCATGCGTCTGATGTCCATAGACAACAGCTTGCCACAGGTAGTGGGGTAACCATCCACCCCCCCTCACCAGAGTGGAGGAGCTGCTCCTGAGCCTGGTGGCTCCTGGCCAACAACAACAACAACACACGTGTCATCATGGAGGCCGGAGCCACCCAGCAAGTTCACACAGAGCGTGCAGGTAACATGGCATATCTGTAGACTACTGTTACCTCGATTGGTAGATCATGCATATGTGAGATGTGTACTGTGTAGTTAGAAGATGTGGAGGCTGATGTTGTGCAATACTGATAATTTGGAACATAATCTGTAGGCCTGTGACTGTCAACCATTGTACTACTGTAAGATTGCAAACCCACAGTAGCAATGCCACAGCTGTTGCCACTGACAAACTGTCTCATATCCTTGTAGGTCCCTCTGGTGTGACAGCAAGGCAGCAGACCCATGCTGATGAGTGTGTTCTACATTTAATATTGCAAATAACATGTGCATGTCATAGGTGAGGTGTAGGCCATGTACACATGTAACACACCTACGCATAATGCATGCTGTGCATGTTTGCTGTGAGACTATGCACATCTCAGAAATGTGAGTAGTGGCCTCAAACAAATGCACTACACAGAGCATCCCAAACAATTGTGGCTACACTGTAGTGGACAATACACATGCATACAACATACACAACTTTGTCATACTCAGTACACGTTAATATGCTACACATGGCATATTCAGACACCCGCTGTAAGGTCACACTCCAGTATCCCACATGTCATCCACACAGCACACATAATATACCTGAGGGGTAGAGGCCTATCATGTGGCGGTGTGACACTCTTCAACACACAACACATTCATGTTAGGCAATGCTCCCTATTGGGCACCTTACAAACCCATGTAACAACTGTCTGTGAAATGGTGACCAATGGTCAAATGGTACCAACCACGGTACTAAAGTTCAGGTACAGCATGATAGTTGCCGGTCTGGCACACATTAGTAGTCTTGAGTGACCACATGATGCTGTATGATTATGGCTCATGGTACTACACCCCATCCAGTTACAGTAACCACAGTACTACACATAGCATTCATTGCTATACACCTCAAAGTTGCATGTGTGCAAACATATGCACCTATACACAATATGCATAGCAATCACCATATGCACAAAGTGACACGTATATGTTTTGTAATGCTACTGAGTGTGTAGGTCACATGACACACATTGGGTATGTGTGATGTTTAATGTTGCAGTTATGATGTAGCATGCCATGTCATGGCTGGCACTGGCATGTCCACAATATGTTCTACACTCACCATAACCACTGTACATGGCTATGTTGAGCAATGGTATTCCATCAGGTATACATGCACCACTCATCCTGTGTGTATACATAGCATGCATGAGCTAAACCTGTGTCCACAATTATCTGCTAAAGACACAGACGCTCTAATCAGAAATGGATATCTGTGTGACACACAGATACACATCTGGCCATGGTATGTATACCTGTGAGTGATGGTGCACAGGACATTGAAGAGCTTTTAAGACTTGCACAGCAATGTTGTGTCCATGCACAGATTGCATTCCAGGGTGAGGCCAATCACTGAACAACAACACACATGCATCAAAGCCATGTATACTGTTATTAGCAAGGACTGTCAACACTGGCACTGCATGCTGTTGAGCAACACACATCCTGCATGCTGACACGTGATATGACTGTTTGGCTTGTTATACTGTACCCCACCATCAACTGCTATTGAGTATGTTCTGGATTGCTGGTGGTGGTGGTGTGTGTGTGTGTGTGTGTGTGTGTGTGTGTGTGTGTGTGTGTGTGTCTGCTTTAGTGAGGAGTGTATTTGTGTGCATGTGTGCATTTGTGCATGTGTTCATGTGTTCATGTGTGCATGTGTTCATGTGTTCATGTGTGCATGTGTTCATGTGTTCATGTGTACGTGTGCATGTGTTCATGTGTGCATGTGTTCCGACATCATGTACAGGTTGTAAAGTGTGTTTCCTGTTTTCCTCTCACAGGTGCTGAGGTTGGGCTGGTTCACTGCAGCAGGGAACCTGATGTCACTGAGCCAAATAGTGATAATGAGGATAGGTGTGTTGAGGCACAGGCATGTTTGCCAGGGTCTGTTGTTGGGCCACCAATTGACAGTACACAAGTGTCCACCCCATCCCTGCACACAGTCATACTGCCAATACATCCATCACCAATGTCCTTAGCTGAGGGACAGTGTACAGTCAGCATTGGCCAGGACAGTGTGGTATCTATGACACATGCATCCCGACACAGCAGCCATACCCAGATGTCTGGAATGGTACCACATAGGCAGATGTCCAGGGGTTCTCATCAGAGCACTGCTACTCATCATGCCCCTGGCAGACGTGCCACAGGTCTTACAACCTCATGCATGTTTCAGCCTGTCATGGAGGCACAGGCACATATGGAATGGTACACCAGACAGGGACTAAGGGCACAGAGGGCACATAACACTGCTGTAATTGAGAGTATCCGTGACCTAGCAGGTGCCATCTGTAATTACACTGAGGTCACTGATAGACGTTGGGGTGAGAGATTAGATGTCCTCCGCAGTGTCATGTCCATGTGTCAGGACAGTGCGGGATGGTTGAGACATTGATGTGGACGTATGCCAGCAACATCAGCAACTGGCAGTCGCTGCGGACGTCCCTCAAGTCACAGCTGCTCCCGTAGTGCCAGTACCAGCCCCAGCAATGTTGGGGTGGGCTGTCCATAGACCGTCCTAGAAGACCACGTGCACATGGCTCTGGACAGTCCCAACAGGGACCTGGGTCCAGTGTACATCTGTCCACCTCTGAGGATAGTACCCAGTCTGGCTTAGTACCTGATACTGTCAGTAGCACACCTGCCAGGCACAGGTACCATATCCGTGGCCAGAGACGGTGATCTGTAAAGCCTGGCAGGTACAGTCTGTGGCTGTCCCACAAATCCCCGTATATGCCAGCCACATGGTGGAACTGTGTGCATGCAGACACACACACAAATAAACCAGACACCTAGGGCTAACACATACCTGCACACATTACATCAACATTGGCCCATAGCAGTACTCTTGGCCCTCACACACACACACACACACACACACACACACACACACACACACACACACACATACATGTCGATTGTATGGCTCAATGTAGGCCTCTGGCAAACCAACAACACACCCTGTGCATATGATCAAACCCATGCCACCTCCTGTCATCTGTAATATTGATGCAGGAACAGGCTACCATGGTGCTGATGCACAGGGCGACTTTATAGCAGTATAGCAATGTTAGCATGTTGTCAGCAGTAAAGTGGAATGATATTCTTGAAGGTGTAGCTGAGCAGGCATGATGCATTAAAGCTATGATTGTCAATGTAGTATTGTTTACACCAGTGTTAGTTCCAATAGTATATTGTCCACCCACATGCCACTTGGCTGATGTGTGTAGTATTGGCAGCATGTGTTAGAGAGTGGAAAGTATGTGTGGGATGTGTGTAGCACAGATTTGCAGGTGTACATTTATGAACATAGTGGAGGTGCACTGTCTGCATGTACATGCATAGTGGACACATGGGCAGGGTGACATGCCCTGTATTAAACAGTAACACTCCATAGTTTCTATTGGTGGCCAGTATGCATTGTACTACACACATAAACCAGACACCTAGGGCTAACACATACCCGCACACATGAGTACACATGTGTGTATGACATGGTTTGACACTGTGCTGTGGGTGATACTGTTACTATCTGTCATTGTTTTGTATTCTGGTAGTATACATAACCTCAACAGCCTGACCATAAACAATCTTTAGATGATGTCTTGACAACTAACACACACATGTAGGACACACAGTAACATTTGGATCCTTCAGGTACTATACTATGCCAGTAACCAGTGGTATTCACCTGCACCCATTCCTGAGAACACTCCTGTTTGGCATATAGCTCTCTTAGGTACAAGCAATCACAGTAGGGATATGTCCGTCCATGTCTGGAAATGCATACTGTGGCCTATAATGCATTCTCCAGATGACACACACATCCTCCACAAGGGTATCATACAGACAGATACTTGTTGTCAAACCCATGCTGTAAAGCTATAAGCCAACTAAAGCATAGTCATCCACCTTTACAAAACATAGTATCCCCACAGTACCACATAGGTAGTAGCCACCAACATGTTGAACAGGTACCAATGTGTACATGCAGCCAAGTGTTACGTCATTTCTCCTTTGGTAATCACATTTTCAAAGATATTTTGAAATCCCTCGGTGGATCGCATAAGCAATAAGGGGTCTGCATGCATATCCACAAAGGTTGTTGTACACCTATAATGAATAGCCATCATTGACAGACTTTGCTGCGTTTGAACAGGTCTGAAATATACCTCAGCCATAAACCATCACTCACACTATTCAATAGAAACCGTAATGAGTGTGTGTGACACTGATATCCTAGGCCAGGGATCGCTGCATTGGCTGGGCTTGTCACAAGCATACAGATGTGACCTAAGGTCTGGAAAGTGGCAGCACACTCTGGCAAAGATGACAGATGTGTTTATGGAGAAAGCAGGGTTCCCACCTATGAAATAATTGAGGTCACATGTACGTATATGTATTTGCCACACAGCTACCTGACATGTGCAATGTACATACTGTTGTAAAAGCAAAACCCGCAACACATTGACCAACAGTGTCCCACACATAGAGTGCACACATACACACCAAGCGCAGGATTCAAACCCCTACCTAACTACTTTATGATAATAGAACAGTACACATTAACACGACGTGCTATACACATTACTGGAAGTTTTTGTTTCCACAGGTATATTTGTAGGATGGTGACATCATCAGACTTGACAAAGATAAGTATACCACTTTTAAGGTGTTTTACTACTCTCCAAAAAGGTTGCTTTTCTCCAAGGAGATCACACACGGTTGGCAAGTGCAGGATTCAAACCCCTACTTAATGATACTAGAGGAGTATGCATTAACATGATACGCTATACACATTACCGTGAGTTCTCTTTCCCACAGGTATATTTGTAGGATGGCGACATCATCAGATTTGACAAAGATAAGTATACCACTTTTAAGGTATTTTAGTACTCTCCAAAAAGGTTGCTCCTCTCCAAGGAGATGGCACACAAATACAGGATTCAAACCCCTATCGAACTACTTTATGATACTAGAGAAGTACGCATTAACACAACACGCTATACACATTACTGGAAGTTTTCCTTTCCACAGGTATATTTGTAGGATGGTGACATCATCAGACTTGACAAAGATAAGTATACCACTTTTAAGGTGTTTTAGTAGTCTCCAAAAAGGCTGCTCCTTTCAAAAGAGATCACACACAAGCAGTTGTCAAGTGCAGGATTCAAACCCCTACCTAACTACATTAGGATACTAGAGGGATACACATTTACATGACACGCTATACACATTATTGTGAGTTCTCTTTTCCACAGATATATTTGTAGGATGGTGACATCATCAGACTAGACAAAGTGGGTTACATTAGGTGACATTAGGTGGGCTACATAGAAGGAATTTCTAAACACTTTGGCCATGTGATCATCAAAGGAGAGTTTACTATCTACCTGGGTCCCCAGGGCCATAATTACTTTCTCCGTACATACTAGATTACCACCTATGTGGTAATTTGTGTGCACTTTGTTTTATCCAAAGGGGATGACTATGCATTCTTTGGCATTCTGCTTGAGGGCATTGTTTTGACACCAGGTATCTGTCTCTGTAAGACCCTTCTGGAGGATGTCTGTGTCAGCCATAGAGTCGATTATGGACCACAGTTAGCAGTCATCTGCAAACCTGTTCAGCCATACTCCTCCCATGCTTGCCTGTACCTCTGAGCAGTATCTACTGAACAGGTGGTGTCCCAGGACCAAGACCTGTGGGATGCCATTTGTGACTGGTTTATAGTCGGACATGGCACCTGCAACTCTGAACTTCTGTGTTTGATCTGTGAGCCAGTTGCCCACCCATCCTGTGACATAGCTATTAATGTTCAAGCTGGTAAGCTTGTCCATGATGACAGAGTGGATAATGGTGTTGAAAGTCTTTAGTGAGGTCCAGGTGGGCTGTGTGGACTACTTTCACCTTCATCTATGTCCTTGGTAACTGTTTCAAATGAGTCAACTAGGTTTAGGAGGCAGGATCTGCCTTTAACAAAGCCAGGTTGGGTAGAGTCCAGTGTCTGGTGGTCCCCAATGTCTCTGTTTATGGGTTCCATGATAATTTGCTCCATAGCTTTGCAGACCAGGCTGAGTAGACCTATAGGGCAATGGTTTCTAGGTTCTGTTGTGGCACCCCCTTTGTGGAGCTGGATGACTGTTGGTGTATGCCATTCTTTGGGTACATAGCCTGTGGTAAGGTTGTGTCTGGACAGTGAATCTAGGTGAAGGGTGCAGTTCCTTTTGGGGCTGGTGTAAGATGCAGCCTGGAAGACCATCCTGTCCCATTCATGCTGTGTTCTTAGCTTTGGAGAGGGCTGTCTTTACCTGCATGTCCATGAAGTCTGGGGCTCTGCATTCTTCTGGGATGGACACAGGCCTTTTTGGGGGTGATGGCGGTGGAGTTTGCACTGAACCTGTCCCCCAGGATGTGGGCAATGTAAGTTGGTTCAGTGTATTTCTTGCCATTTGTCAGTAGCTGACAGCATATTTGGAAGTTGCCACCTAAATATTTGGTATAGCTAATGAAGGCTTTGTGGTTGTTATTCTTACATTCCTTGGCAATTTGTCTTTAGAAACTGGCCTTGGATTATTTTATGAGCAATCATTGTGTCTTCCTAATAATGATCAGTGATGCCTTTCCTTTTGTGAAGTTTGCTCTATCATGTGTTTGTTTCCTCCTTCTGTTGTATAGCTTTTTTATGGGCGGCGACCACCAGATTGGTTTCTTATTTTTGGAGGAGTGTATCTTGGTTTTATTTGGCATGTCTCAATCCATGCATCCCTGTAGATGCTCATAGAATGCACTTATAAATGATTTGGCAGATTGTATAGCATTATCCTATAGCAAGGGAGCTTTGGAACTTTCCACTTTGGTCTTGGGAAGTGTGCAGTTTGCTTTTGAAAATGTCTTCACAGTGGTTTCCTTGACTGGGGGGGTGGATATCCAGTGTGATTACTTTATGATCTGATATTACCAGCGAGGGGTTTATCTCTGTCATGGAACACTGGTACCCCATGTTGGTGATGATCAGGTCCAGTATGTTGTCACCTCTAGTGGGCATGGTGACCAGCTATTCCAGGGCATTTGAGTTTTTAAACTTTAGGAAACATTGGGCAAAGGATGTTGTACACAAGTAATTCTCCCACTCAATGTTTGGGTAGTTGTAATCTCCTCATATAATGGTCTTTGATAGGATCTTTATATTTTCCACTGTTCTCAGGAATACTGAGTGAGGTTCCTGAGACAAGGTAGGTGATCTATAGCAGGCTACAATCTGATAAGCAGCTTTGCCCAATGTTAGTTGCACTTGCATGGTCTCCAAGGCCTCATGCTGTGCCACTAACCTGAAGGTGTGGTATCCATAAGGTAAATGGATACACCCCTTCCTTTTGTATTTCACTCGTGCTTTTGGGGCCGAAGATCAGAGGAATTGTGAGTGTTTTATGTGGAGCATGTCCAACAGCTCTGTGTTTGACATAGCTTTGTATGTTAGGCAGAGATCACCTCTGAGTAGGCGATATGCGAGAGAGTACAGCTAGAGCATTTTGAGATGGTCTGTGTATGGCATGTATTTCAGGCCACTAATGCTCTTTGTGAGGTATTGCTGCAGGCTTTCCAGTTGTTGTACATGTCTTGTGAGGTACATAGCAAAAGGGGCATTGTACTCTATTATGGATCTAGTGAGTGATGAGTAGAGGGGAACAATGTCCTCTTCTGTTCTGCATGAGACACCTTTTGTGATGAGGTGTGCCACATAGAAGGATTTCCTGACTACTGTGGGGATGTGATTATCACAGGTGTGTCCACTGTCCACCTGTGACCCAAGGTCTCTTATCACACTTTCAGTGTTAACTATACTACCGCCTATGTTATAGTTCATGGCTACAGAGTTTTTACCAAAGGGGATGACAATGCACTTTTTGGCATTGAGCTTGAGCCCATGGCTTTGATACCAGCCATCTGTCTCAGTGAGGCCCTTTTGTAGGATGTCCACATCTTTAGTATTTACAATTATGGCTCCTAGTTTGCAGTCATCTGGAAACTTCATTAGCCACAGACCCTCCATGTTAAAGTTTACTTCAGGGAAGTAGATACAAAACAGGACAGAACCCAGGACTGGGCCCTGTGGTACTGCACTCATCACTGGTCCAAAATCATACTTGGAGTCTGCTACTTTCACAGTGTGTGTTCTGTCAGTAAGTCAGTTGGCAACCCATCTTGTGACATAGCAATGTATACCTAGTTTAGTGGGTTTATCTATAATTCCAGAGTGTGGGGTGGTGTTGAAAGCTGTGGCAAGATCTACATAGGCTGTGCGAAACACCTTACCCTTGTCTACGGTTCTGGTGACTGCTTCAATGTCATCTATCAGGTTTAGGAGACATGATCTGCATTTTACAAACCCAACATGGTTGTGGTCCAGAGTTTGGAGATTACCATTGTCTTTTTTTATAAGTTGTATGATGATACATTCCATGGCCTTGCAGAGCAGGCTCATCAGGCTAATGGGGCACTAGTTCCTGGGGTCTGTGGTGTCTCCACCCTTGTGTAGTGGGATAACCATCACTGTGCACCATTCAGCAGGCACAAAGCCTGAGGTGAGGCTATCACTGAACATGGTACGTCAGTGGGGTGCCTGTTCGTTCTGTAGTTTGTGTAGAACACAGCCTGGGAAGTTATATGGTCCCATGGATGCTGTGATACTGGCTTTGGAGAGTGTTTTTTACCTGTGCAGCCATGATGACAGCAACTTTGCTGTCTTCCATTATAGAGATGTGCTCTTTCATGGGTGAAAGGGGGGTAAGGTTAACACTGATCCTATCTGCCAGGATGTTGGCAATATCAGTTGGGTCTGTATATTTAGTGCCATTGAGCTGTAACTCAGAGCAGATCTGAGTGTTTCCATGACATGGACCTGTCTGCTGGGCAGAGATCTCCTGAGTAGACAGTATGCAGCAGAATACAGATTGAGTTAAATTTAGTCTTGTTGCATCGGGCAACTGTTTGAGGCCAGTAATCCTCCTGTTGAGGTACTTCATTGGTCTTTCCAGCTGCTGAAGGTGCCTAGTCAGATTCATCGCAGGTGTGTTATGGTACTCTCTGATGGGTCTGATGACTGATGAGTAGAGGGAACCTCCTTTGACCTACATGCAAAGACCTTGGCAGTTTGTGGGAACACATAGCATGATTTTCTGACCACTTTGTGAATGTCTTTCTGGAAGTACAGATGACTATCCACATTTGTCCATAGATCCCTTATTATTTTATTTATTTTTATTTTATTTTATTTTACATTTGTTGACCGGGCTAGTCTAACTGGAGATATTTCCATTTTCAGTAGAGGCCTGGGGAGAAAAGCTCCACAGAGAATACATTAAGGCAAACATACTAGTGTTTTAAAGAAAGTTTTAAAAGACAGAAACTAACAACTCTACAGTTACTCATTATTACTAGTGAGTTTAATACTGACTCACATAGTTACAGTCACAAAAATACTTATATAACTATAATATACTAAGTCTGATAAAGATAACTAAATGAAATAAATACTACCACACACAGTTAAACTCAAAGACATCATATGAAGTTAAAAAATACTTTGAGAGATAAAGATAAGGTAGGAAGTATGAGAATGAGAGCTAAGAATATGAGAAATTAGAAGAGGTAGGTTGTAGGAAGGAGAGCAAGTAAGATAGTCAGCAAACAATGAGAGCTAGAAGCCAGTCTATAAGCAAAGAAGTAGTAGGAAAACAAGTGGCAGAAGAAGAGGAAAACCAGGTGGATGATAGAGTAAGTAAGAAGTAGGAGATAGTAATGAAGTAGAGTCTAAGTAGTGGAAGGATTAATCAGGTTTACTACAGGTGCACAGCCAGTGATTTTGGAAGTGAAGTTTAATGTTTAGTTTGAAAAGAGGTAATGATGCAATGGTTGTTATGTTGCTAGGAAGTAGATTCCATTTTCTACCTACTGAATTGGTGAAAAGGAGTCCAGCAGTGTTATTTGATTTTATGGAATTAGCCAATAGTTTACTGGAGGAGCGGAGAGAGTTAAGATTATTGTAGGGGATTATGAGTTGAGATGAGATTATCACCTCCATATTTAGGGTGCTGGCACCTATGTGGTATTTGTATGACTGTAGCTTGAGGACATACTTTTGACACCACATCTGTCTGACTAAGACCCTTTTTAAGGATGTCTCTGTTGTCCCAAACATCAATTATCACAACTTTTTGTCAGTCATCCACAAACTTTGCTAAACATAGCCCTCGTGTGTTTGACTGTATTTCTGATAAGTATACACCAGACAGGAGGGGTCCCAGGACTGAGCTACGGGGGACAGCAGTTGTTAACAGCTTGTACAGGAGACCACAATTCTTACCTTGTGTAATCTATCTGTGCCCCAGTTGGCAATCCATCAGATGACAGACATATTTATGCACAGGTTGTTGATTTTGTGGATACGACATGTGTCTGGGATGTTGGCAAAGGGCTTTTCAAGGTCTATGTGGGATGTGTGTAGCTCATTTCATTGATGTATGTCCTGGGTGTCTGCCTTGTAAACAGTCTAGCAGGTTTGGGAACCATGATCTGCCCATGACCAAACTGAAATTGGTAGGGTTGGGTGTTTGTAGGCTCCCAATAGCTCTGTTTATGAGTTCCATCATGATGGACTCCATGGCCTTGCAGATAACGCTTAATAGGCTTATAAGACAATAGTTCCCATGTTCTGTTGTGCACCAACACTTCTGGAGTGTGTCAAATGTTGCTGTAACACAGTCAACAGTTTCATATCCTGTACAGAGGGTGAGTCTCAACAGACTGTTCAGGTGCAGGCTCTGTTTGTTCTGGAGTTCACTTATGACACAGCTAGGGAAACAATGTAATCCCATAGACGCCGTATTTTCAGGTTTGGAAAGAGCTGTTTACCCATTCTATATGTGATATCTGTGCTTTCACAATCTCCAGGTATGATGATAGGGCCTTTTGTCAGTGAGAGGGTGGTATGTATGTATGGGCCTGTCTGACAGGATGCTGGCAATGTCAGACATTTACAGTTTGCACTGACTCAGGACATATATGAGTGTACATTGCCATTTATGACATAGCGGAAAGAAGCATCATGGTTCTCTATGGACTCCTTCACAGATTATTTTGCCAGAACATGGATTGGGTAATATTTGGAGTGCACATTGTTTGTTGATGATACTGATTGCAGGTTTATTGATCTTCTTTGCTTTTTCACTTTCTGTGAACAACTTAAGTATTTGTGGTACATAGTTTGATTATGACAGGGTTCCAATATATTATATGTGTCTGTTTTTATATAACTGTGTGCACAAGGCAGGATTGGTGAATAGTGACAGGTTACTGGGGTGAAACATGCAACTGCCAGATATGTGTGGCCCACTGCTGTACTCAGACATTGCCTAAGTGTGTGAGCATGCCCAGTATGACCTTTCAGTGTGTTGCTGAATGAAAGCCACTACATTTGTTGAAGTGTCTGAGCATGCCCGGTATACACATTTATACTATATGTGCATGGAAAATCAAGTTGTATTTTTACTGCAGGGCTCACCTTTGTGTCATAACTCAACAGGGATCATGCTGTGCCTGCAGGGCTTCCATGAGACACTTTGCATAGACTTATCAACATTTCTACATACAGGGGGGACAGCTATTCTTTGTACATTTCTACCCGGGGGCACACCTGATTGTTACTGTGAGTGTACATAGGATGAGGGGTTCACCTGACACTTATACACATTTGCTAGGCCTGCACAGCCATGTAAGGTACACCATTTCAGTCTGTACTGTTGCCTATCGTACTGGCTTGAGGCATACTACTGTACTACGGATCTTAGCATCCAATGTCACGTACATTAGATTGCGACTTCATAGCCTACCCAACCCACATCACACCACCTGGCCTGCTGTTCTCTGTCTGCATAGGCCTGTGGGGGAGGTTACCCATATGCCTCTTTAGGGTCATGATACAGCATTTCTTTGTGTTTGCATTAGTATACAATTGTTCTGCTGTGTCTGTGCCAGTGTAATGCTGTCATGGATTAGTGGTTCAGTACTGTGACTATAGTGCACAGTATCCTGGGTTCGAGCTCTGTCACTGCTTTTTATTTTCATGCTGGGCAGACCGGACTGCTCAAGGAACAGTACAGCAAATATGAGCATGTTTACCTGACTTTGCTCAACTTTGTCTGACCTTGCCCAACATTGCTCAACGTTGCCCGACGTTGCACTAGTTAGCGCAGGCAATTTTGTTTACATATACAAAATAGTGGTAAAAGCTGCTTAGCACTGCTTTATATTGCTTAAAACATGGCAATCATGCCTCAGGTGGTGCTGCAGGGCTGCCTATGTCAGATGCACATTGTACACTCCCTATACATGTTTGAAAACAGGTAGTGTCAAGTTAGGCATCCCTTTTATTTTATTTGCGAGTCAGAGAGAGGTATCATTTCCAGGGTTCCTACCAGTGTATGTGCTATGTGTTGCCTCTTTGCCAAGGCCAAGGCATACTGGGCATGCCTCCTTCTGCCTACTGGGGCAGGCTCAGGTTGTTCCTCCTCTGAGTCACACTGTGCCTGTGATGGCCTTGGCAATGGTGGGGGGTTGTTTGGCCCTGCCCCATGCTGTTCCTGCTGCAGCTGTTTTTGCAGGATCATATTGTGTAGCATGGCACATACCATGACAATTCGGGTACATGTAGTTGGTGGGTACTGCAAGGCTCCACCAGATGTGTCCGGGCACCGGAACCGTGACCTGTGCACCCCAAACACATGCTTGATTACATTTTGTGTTTGTGCATGTGCCTCATTATGGAGTTCTTGTTCAGGTGTGTGTGCATTTCTGATGGGTGTCATCAGCCATGGCTCCAGTGCATATCCAGCATCCCCCACTAGGTGACCATCAGGGATGTCCCCATTGGCAAATGTCTGGTACAGCTGCGTCATATGCCAGATATGGGAATCGTGGTAACTTCCAGGGCAGCCAGCAAACACATTCAGTATTATGCCCTGGGCATCGCACACAACCTGGCAGTTGATGGAGGGGAAGCCATTGTGGTTGATGTAGGCCCTACCCCGCTCACTGGCTGGTGCTTTGATGTGTATGTGCGTGCAGTCAATTGCACCCACTACCTCAGGGTATTCCGCTATTTGCTGGAAGAGACGCATATTGCTGGCCAATGCCTCACAGGAATTGGAAAATATACATGATCACCGACATGTGCTGACATGGCATTCAGGAACTGGTGCAGTACCCTGGATGCTGATGCCTGTGAAATCCCCATCATATCACCAGTTGGTCTCTGGAAGGTACCTGTTGCTAGTATTCTTAGGCCAACACATACCTTGGTTTCCACTGGGATGGGTTCCCCTCTGTTGGTTCTGTGTGTGAGGTATGGCCTGCACAGCTCAACAATTTGCTGCAGGAGGTCTCTGTCCACTCTATAGCGCTGCACTATCTCCAGCTCATGTAGCCCCTGGTAGGTTACCCTGGGTCTGTACACTCTTCTCCATCTCCTCACTGTGGGTTGCTCAGCAGCATTTACAATGGCACCACCCTCAGTATCTTGCACATGTTGCCTTATAATAGCAATGGCAGTCCTTAACATTTTTTTGTCTGGGTTAAGCTTTTTAAGTTTTCACTCTCTTTGTATACTGTAGTGTTGCAGTGTTTCTGAGAAAAAACATGGGGGAATGTTGTTTGCAGAGTTTTAAGGGCTGGGCTAGTGTACTGCCTGTGTAATTGGCTGATTCTGATTGATTTCACCTGGCAGCTCTGCTAGTTCTCCTTGTTTAACTTCCTACTACTTCTTTTCCTTCCTTTTTCCTTTCTGTTTCCACAGGGGGCAGTGCCGTGCAAACAAGCGCAAACATGTGCACATGAGTGCACACGCGCGCATACAGGCATAGACGGGTTTACAGGCGTGCACATGTGCGCACATGGTGTAAGCACGTTTGCAAGAAATTTCAGTGATATCCACGGCATACACCGGTTTCTGGGTTTCAGTTAAGACAACTGTAGACACGCCTCTTCCAATCCTGAGTAACTCACAGCAAACACAAGCCACTCTGCTCCAATAAGCTTACAGACTTTCATACATACCCCCTCATGATGTCACCTATCTTCTACTCTACTAGTCCTCTACTCCTACACTTACACTCTAGGGACATGGCTCACATACCAGGGAAAATTGGGATTCACTATCCTTATCCTCATTTGCATAGGATTGCCTACTAATGCTTGGTTACATCTCTCAAACTGAGCTTCCCCCCTTAGCAACCACTACTCAGTAGTCATGTTGTCTTCAGCCTGCCATTCACCTGCATGGCAGAAGAATATTTTTAATAAGAATGCCTATTTTTGGCTTTTTTTTATTTTCTGTTTTTTTTTTTGGTTGGGAGGGTGGCATAATCGTTAAGGTGTTTGCCTTGCAAACACAAGGTGCAGGGTTTGAGTCTCACAAGGGACAATTGGCTAGGCTTAAAATGACTTACAAGGGCAGTTAGCTTAGTACTCATCTCTGAACTAAAGCACCGCACATTTGTGCGGCGCTACACTTAAACATCGGAGATTGGGGAAAAAAATGATTTTTATTAATTTTCAACAGATAAAAATGCCAATGTCCTTATATTTGGCCATTGGCATGCTTCCTCAACTGGATGCATCCTTTATTTGGAGCTGTCATAGCTCCGTTTTGCTATTTTCAGAACGGTACTCCGTTACCAATGGAGTACATTTCTGCAAATAACTCTACTCTTCCACGGACAGGTTAGTGTTTCCTGGATCGCAAATTTACCTCATTTGCATAGCTTTCGGCAGCAAATGAGGTAATTTGCATAACATAACACTGTCCGTGCAAGAGTAGTTTTAGGAGCTCTCGTGCACGCCCCTGCCAGCTGTTGCTGGCTCAGCAGACATATTGACTGTCTGCCGGCTTACACTACTCTTAGACTCCGTGCAAGCCTTCGTGAATCTGGTCCATTGTCTTCCACCTTTTCATCCTAACCAACACTTACTATTATTTATTTTATCTCTAGTGTCACTCCGTAACATTCTCATCTCTCTAATACTAATCAACTCTCTCTCTCTCTCTCTCTCTCTCTCCATGTCCTTAATTTTCCCTCTTGCACATTAGTATTCCTCAACTCATTCTAGTACTCTTGTCTGTTTAGACATCAGAATATTCTATTATTTCTCAGGTCCATATATTATTAGAAACATAGTCAATATTTTTAATAACTATATTTTACTTTACTTGTCATAGGGTATCCACATCTTCAAAGTGTCTTGTTACTTGCAGTACACATTGTATTCTTGATCTCAATCTCTCCTAGTAATATTCTGTTAATGCATTTCAATTTGTTGTGGGGTCTCTTATCCCCTTCTATATAAGATACACTCCAATCTAATGTAAGGTGTTTTACCTGTTGTGGGGCTTTTCCCCTACTGTGTATAATTACTTATCCGCTATTACAAAATGTTTTTATGTGTGTTCATGGAACCTGTCTCCCCACTTATTATAAAATATTAATTTGTTCTGGGACTTTTCTCTCCTTGTATATAATTACTCATCAGCTTATTGTAAATTAATTAAGCCATTTCAGGGCTTTTATTCCCTTGTATATAGTTACTTAATAATTATCGTTTAAATGTTTTTTGAATCTGTTGTGGTGCTTTTTTCCCAGAGCCTAAACTGAAAATGGGCCATTGACTCAATCGGACTTTCCTGGTTACCAAAGGACAAATAAATAAAAAAAATAAATACATTTATGATCATCTCACAGAATTATGATTACAGTGAAAGCTTCTAAACATGAAAAGTATTCAGAAGTGAAAATTCACACTAAACGTTTTTTTTACTACTTGTATTTACCAACTCAAAGGTCATATGTCGTGGGTAAAGGGGAAATCCCTGGTCCAATAGCAATTTGACCTTCCACTGAAATGCTAACTGTCTACATACTAGTGATCACACAAATAAGTGTCAATCAGTAGTGTTTTTCAAAGAAGCTTGGCTACCACTAGATACATTACCTCCTGCCTAGATGACAGTCGAAGATCATGACATCTGTCACAGGATGGAGGATAGTTGTGATGTATAATGTGTAATTTATTTTTACAGGATGAGTATGTTTTAGCCATTCTAAGCCAAGCTGCTGACTTGGGAACAGTGTAGTACAGCCTGTGCCAGTGATGCTATGGACTTGGCATGCCCTGGGTTGCAGACAGACCGCTTGGGGAAGGGTGCCAGACTGCTAGTAGACTGCTGTCTTCTCTTGAGGGTGGAGAATAGGGTGTCTCCTGCCTAGGATGACCCCTTTACATCTGCATGACATGATTTTGAACAGTGTGTTCAGTTTGTAAGGGCATCTGGCAGTTGTCCAGGTAGAAGCATGCGAATGGTAGTGCGCACATGCCTCCTGATATGACATACAAACTGCTGGATGCTGACAACCACCTTAAAGCAGTATTAGAAAATCTCTTCCATGCCATTGTAAATACAACTGCTCTAGTCCTTTATCACTCAGCTCCCCTAGTCCATATAACATGACACGAGGGGACAAATACAATGCAACAATGGGCCATTCAAGGGAGGTTCTATGATAGACAGCAAGTATAGCTTCACCAAAAAAGAGCTAGAAGAAGTGTTTCACTGATCCTAGAGATCCTAGGTTGATAATATACAATAATTAAATAAATAATTATGTAGAGGAAACAATAGAAAAGCCTGAAAACTCTGAGCAGCATAGTGACACAGGTAGGATTACTACTTGTCACTTTGGCTGTGAAAAGTTAAAATAATGTCTGTTGTGAACTGTGATCTGGTGGTGATGTATGGATCAGGAGATATGTATTCTATACACTTCTTCAATGTATTGTAGCTGTTTAGTAGCAAACAAAGAAAGTTATTCTTTGTGGTGCTTCCTTGCCAGTCATCTTGGTGTGTTTTGCCATGCTGCTGTAACATTTACTAATTTCGTACCTCCTAGTCAGGCAGTAAGTAGTCTTACAAGTTAAGATGATGATGTTTGTGGCTGACTAAGGCTATCCATCCTGCTGGCCAACATTTTTCCATTGCTTTCATTTCTTTAGGATACAAGATAAGCACGGACAACAGTACAGACATATTTTATTAAGGACATGCTTAGCACAGCACTGAAAATTTCTGTGCTTCACCACAGGATATCCTCCACCAAGCTTGCTTGCCTCGCCCTCCCCCAGGACATAAAAAGTCTCAACCTTTGCTGGAACCACTGGCAGGCAGACAGACCCCCTGGCTACAGAAAAGAAGTAAAACTGTCTGGCCACTCAGTCCTCTAGTTTTCTTCCATCCCCGATAGTCTGAGCACATTCCCAAGGAAGTAATAACAGATTGGTAGTTGTTTCAGCCAGTTTGCTCACACTACTTAGAATGCAGACAGGAATCAAAGTCCTGTTGTACGTTGCTGTCTTCACACCATAAAATTAGATCATCTTTTTTGTCAGGTTACCACTTTCCTTCCAGATTTAAACACCTGGACTGCAAAAGTAGCATGGATTTAAAAATGTGCTGTGAAAAATTTATCCACGTGTACATTTTTAAAACAATGAGAAAAAAAAAGCTTTCTTGATCAAACCTTTTTGGGAGGAGCCTTGCAGATTGACCCCAGTCCATTGAGGACAAATGTGATGTGTCAAGAACATGAGGTGGAAAGTGATGCAAACAAACCCCATCTCCATTTTGCTCCCTCCCAAACCCTGTTTGTAAATGTTGGGAAGTTTGAGTGAGACGGTACCAAACTCTGCTGTGCACAGCCTTCTCCACCCCCCCCCTCCTCCAAATGGATATATAATGCATCTCACATCAGTTGTTTATAGACTCGCCTACACTCTACTCTGACAAGGAACAAACTTTTCCTTTGACCTGCAGAAGTTATTTTTGCAACCATTTCCTTTCAGGCATGCTCTGTCTGGCTCCCTCCTTGCCTTCTTACACTCTGTCTCTATGTCTCTGTCTCTCTCTCTTTCTCTCTATTTAACATGAGGAAGTGTTAGGAACCTGGGATTTTCTTGTTTGGCTTTTTTGTTTGTTTTAACAACTCCACCCTGGATTTCTGATAGCTTCCCCAGCTACAGCTTGGCAGAAGTTACTAAAAATACTCTCTGTTTGGAGCCCTGGGGAGCTCTGCGGAAAGTTTGAAGAAAGTTTATGTGCATGTTGGAGCGTGCTGCTGTAGCAGAGCCTTCGGGCTGCCAGCTCTCCCTTTCTCTCTCACTGTCTGTATTAGGCTGTAAGTGTTTGCTTCGCTTGTTTCTATAATTTTCTCTCATTTGATGTGTACTCTGAGGAATTTGTCATATGGTACAGTTTACATTTTACAAAGCCAAATAAGTAAATAAATAAATACAAATAAAAATAAAAATAAATAAAAAATAAAACAATACTACTAATGAAATGTACTGGTAGGGCTCCCAGAGTTAGGTTTCCTTTTCCTTAATGATCTGTGTGTGCTGCTACTGTTTACAAGCAGACTGCATTGTTAATACAGGACAACACAATAGCAATTCCTGTTTGATGATAGTAAATGTAACAGTGGGAAGAAAAACAGGAAAATCCCCATGGAGCTTGGGGAAAATGTGAAACAAATCTGATAACTCTGTGATTCTATACCAGGAAGAGATGCCGTCTAATATCTTTGGTAGGAGGTGTGGTGTGTGGGGGTACAGTATAGAAGGTCATTTTTGCTGTTGAAATGTAAAATTAATTTAGTGACTTTAAATGTAAACCGTATAGAATATCCCAACATTTCTGAACTGCCTGATCACTTTTGTTTTGTCATTTTGAGCCAATTTAAATCACATTCACCACAAACCTCACTGAAAAGTTTATATTTATAGCAAATTAGCATGCTGGGTTCTTATCTCACTTTGTAGCTTTTTCCGGTCTTTTTATGTTACAGTAAACTAACATTTGTGAGGGTCCCAGTGCACTGAGGTTTCTGCAGCTGTCGTTTGAAAATGTGAGATATGATATTATGAGTCTGTGGTGTGTATAATGCTGCCAAGATTTCAAGGGTCACTGGCTGGAGAAGATGGAGGAGGGCTGATAACCTGCATAAACTTTGCTGGAAAAAAGTCTGACCTATATTTTCAGTAGTGCAGTGGGGCTGAACTTGTGAGGTATACTTTATATCCAGTAGTTGATTTCTGAGGTCAGCTTGTTTGGGGAAAAAAAAAGTACAAACTGGGACAGTGTGTAATCAGCAGGATTTTTGCACCTGCCGCTTTGGTATAGGTCTTAGTCTATCACTTGAAGTTAGAAAAGTCCTGCTTTTTGTAGGCCTGACCTTCTTACAGCAATCTACGAGTCTTAGATTGTCAGGGTGGTCCTCTTTTTAATTCTAGAATTGCTGCAATGAGAAATTTGCCTTTTTATCTGAGTTATGTCAGTCCTGGAGTTTGATATGTAACAGTCTAATAGTAACAACAGCAAACTATAGTAATTTAATACAGAAACTACAGTTGCTAAGCTTAAATTGTTCCGTTGTTTTAAGCTAAAGTTGTTCTTCTTTCTGAATTATGAGCAACAGTGGAACAAATTCAAGGATAATCTCTCACCACCCTTACTTCTAATTGCTGGATTACCTTTAGGGTTTATCTTTTATTTGTAATGGTATATGTTTATATGTACTTTGTACATGGTGATGTATAGTAAAGTTGCAAAGTACATCACATTAAAATAAAAGTGAAATAAATGTTTATACAAAACAGCTCTGTAGTTATCCTGTATCAAAGAGAAATAGTAAAGGAAAATATACTGCTAAAGGAAAATGCCCTGACTACTGGAGGTACTTTGTAATGTAGACTCTTGCAATATGAAATCTTGGATGAATAGAAAATGGGGTAGATGTTAGTACCACAGGAAATTTCTAGACTGGAGTAAATCTTATGTCAAACTAAAATTCATGCATCAAGTTAATTTGGAATCTAAAAAGATATGGAGATGTGAAGTTTAGAAAATTTGTAGTGGTACAGTAGTGCAGCGGATAGCACTGTTGTCTCACAGAAAGAGGTCCTCTGGTTTGATTCCCAGCTGGGGTACCGTCTGTGTGGAGCCTGCATGCCCTCCCTGTGTTCATGTGGCTTTTCTCTTGTGCTCCAGTTTCCCCCCACATTCCAAACACATGCAGTATGTAGACTGGACACTCTAAATTGGCCGTCAGTGTGACAGTATGTATATCTTATATGGAAGAAGAACTGTGGCAGAGCTGGCCACCCAGCAGTGTGAACACAGGATCTAGATGACTGTCACAGTTGAAGTGACATGCTGACCACATCTGCAGAAATGAGAAAAAGGGTTTGTGGATGGATGGATGGATGGATGGATGGATACATCAAGCAATTTTAAAGCTGCTGCTTGTAGACAATAGAGATGTGAAGAATTACTGGTGGAGACAACACTTATTTCTGGGCTCAAGCATGATGAAAACAGGAAGAAAAATTCTATTATCTGCCTTTACCATTTCCTACAATAAAGTCTTACTTTATGGTAAAGAAAGGAATATAAGCAAAAATGCAAGAATTACATTGGTAAAATGCATTTGACAGCATATCTGTCCCAGAATCTGGAGGCCGTTGCTTCAAGGCTCAAGAAAGGACTGAGGTAATATTAAAACACTGACATCTGGCCTGGATCCAGTATAAGAGGGATGGTGTTCTGTGGCATGTGCCATCCTTCTACCAATGTGGCTGTCCTGAGAGGTAGTCATGTTAAATGAACCCAAGACATTATTTGCAAAGAGAGAAGACAAATTTCCTGACCGTCTTGGCAAACAAATCCTTCCCATAAAACCATTTCATGTAATCTCCAGGCAGTGATTGGGTAAGGTTGTGCATGCTGACTGTACCGGCCCCATCATTCATGTCACTACCACTTCTAACACTATGTCTGTTAAATGCCTTAAGATAATATTGGTCTGTATAAACACCCCTGGTTTACCTTTGACCTCTTTGTTTCTTGGACTGCTAATTTAGCCTATCCTTTATAGTTGGCTTATATCAAATCATCTATTTTTTTAAATATCTGTAAAAGAAAGTCCCATGCTCTTTGGCTTAGCTAACAAGCTCCATGGATATATGCCCATTGCTACAATTTTTTTTAAAACATACCCCATGCATGTAAAAAATCTTTCCATTAACTGACATAAAACATTTTGTGCATAGTCCAAACTAATGGACGCATTTTGAATACCTTAGTGTCACTGTGAGCATCAGCATTATGCATGAATGCCTTACTAATACTATCTCTGACATCATTAATAAAAAATAAGTGTTGTGTCTGCCAAAAAAAAAACAGCTGAGAGGTCTTTTACTACGACTGCTGCTATCTGTCTGACAGAGCTCGCTAAGGGCTTTACCAGCTTCCAAAGCTGATGCGCTTTTTTGTTTGTTTTTGTATCCAGTTGCACATGGAGCAAATAAAGCTCCATGCATTACAAAAAATTATGATCAGGTCTATGAATGTAAGCCTCCATTATTCGTTCTTGATATGGAAGCCAAGATTCACCTCTCAAGCTTTGCTTTTGATGTAAATTTGTTGGCCTCCATGTCTTGGGCACATAATAATGTGGTTATTTATTTAACATTTGTTAAGTGGGAAAGTTTGACTTGCAATAAAGACAATTTTCAGTGGAGGCTCAAGGAGAAATGCTCCAGATGGATGTCATTGTAGCATGGGAGGAAACTGGAGCACCAGAGGAAACCCACACAAATGCCAGAGGACATGCAGACTCCACACACTAGGCACCCCAGCTGAAAACTGAGCTGGAGAACCTCTTGCTGTGAGGCGACAATGCTACTGCTACACCACTGCGCCATCCAAATTATTATAAAATTGTCAGCACTTTGTTGTCATGATTCAGAATCAAAGTGGGCTTGTATGATACTGGATCAAGAGTCTTTCCTTCCTTTAGAATAACTACCCTAATGCTTCATTCCATGTCTAGGGCACACGCCATTCATGGAACTGGTGGTGCTCCCCATTTTGTCAAATAACAGTTGTCTAGATGAAAAAGTAAAATGAAAAAAAAAAGATAAAATTCAGTCTGTGTTTCATACTTTCTTTTTTACTTTTACCTCTTCTGTATTTCATATTATGTTTCCAGAAAAAACATAAAATACTTTAACACTTATTTCCAGAAATATCATTGTCTGTGCCTCAGACTCTGATGAAGTAACACATGAGATATAATCCTGTTGCATACATTTGCCATCTTCAGTATGTGTACTTTGTGATCCAATGACTGCTGCAGTCCTTTACTGGAACTTTTCTCTCTCTGCCCAAATGAACCAAACTGGTTAATGTAGTACAGATACATAAAACAATATGCATACATGCTTGTTTGCTTTAAGAATTGACATTGTCAAAATGCAGTATGCCTTATTCTGTGCAGAACGTATTATCCAAAGCCCTGGAGTGAAGCACTTATCAGAAATTGATACACTTCTGTTTCTTATGCATCATTTTCTCCAGGTCCAGAATGCTGTGCTTTTCCATGCTTCTGTTTAGCATGTTGTCATAGGATCATTGGAAGTTACTAGGTTATTGGTCCTGAGGCCCTTACAAGCCTAGCCAAGAATTTAGCCCATGTTCTGACAAGTCAGCGCCCAATGCCTCTGTCCAGCAAAGACACAGGTGGAATCCCAGGGGTGTATTTTCTGTTCCCATTCAGTTATCCAGGTTGCACTTATAAAGAGTTAATGAGGAACTCTGATTTGATGTGGAGAGGGAGTCTATTCCACAGAAGGGAGAGTCTTTGGGACACAAATCTCTCCCACCATCCAGTCCTATTGTGATGTCAAAGACCAGGTTGAGGTCACCTGTGCGGGTTACTGGAGTTGAGCTTGACTTGCGGATATGCAACAGTCCCATCAAGGTGGGGTCTGAGATTGCTTTGTATGCCAGACCAAGGTCACCTCAGAGGAGTCTGCATGAGACTGAGTAGAGGGGAAGGGCTTTTAGCCTATTTATGTAGGGTAGATGTTTGAGGCCCTGGATTCTCCTCATGAGAAACCTCTGTGGTCTCTCCAGCTGCTGCATGTGTTTTGTGAGGTACATGCCAAACAGGCATTGTAATCAATAATAGGTCTTATAAGGGAAGAATACAGGGATGTTATGACCTTCTTGTCCCTGGATGAGATGCCCATCCTAATGAGGTGGTCCATATAGAAAGCTTTCCGTACAACGGAGGCAATATGATGGTCAAAAGTCAGTTTGCTATAAATCTGAGTGTCCAAATCCCTCACAATTGCATGCGTAGGACCTTGTTATTAATGTGATAGTTTGTGGGGATGTCACTCTCAACATAGAGGATGATAACACATGTTTTGGCATTCAGTTTGAGGCGATGTTTTTGGCACCAGTCATTTGTTTGTGTGAGACCCTCTTGGAGGATGTCCACATCACTAAGGGAATTGATGACAGTGCCCAGCTTGCAGTCATCTGCAAAGTTGGTCAGCCATAGCCCACTGGTTTTGGCCTGCACCTCAGAAATGTATATCTCAAACAACAGAGGCCCCAAGACCGAACCCTGGGGTACACTGCTCATTACAGGTCTACTGTTTGAGGTGGCTTCCCCTATTTTGACCAGGTGGGTTCTGTCAGTGAACCAGTTTGCTACCCATTTGGAAACATACGAATTGATGCCTAGTTGAGAGAGTTTATCTATTATACCTGAGTGGGGAATAGCATCGAAGGCTTTGGCCAGGTCAAGGTAAGAGGTGTGCCCCATCTTCCCCTCATCCATGGCTTTAGTGACTGTCTCAAAGAAGTCGACCAAATTTAACAGGCATGACCTCCCCTTGACAAAACCAAACTGTATGGGATCGAGTGTTTGGAGGTTGTTGATGTCCTCGTTAATGAGGTCCATGACAATCTGTTCCATGGCCTTGCAGATCAGGCTAGTTAGGCTGATGGGTCTATAATTTCCTGTATGCTTCATCTTTCTGTAAAGGGATGACAGTGGCTGTCCTCCATTCATCTGGGATGAAGCCGGTACTTAGGCTTTGGTTGAATAGGGTGCCTAATGGTGCTGCAAGTTCCTGCCTGAGTTCATGTAGGATGCAGCGTGGGATGTTATTGGGTCCCACGGAGGCTATATTTTTGCTTTTGAGAGGGCAGCGATGACTTTCTCCCTAGAGATAAGGGGGAGGGGCAGGTGCTGGGGATGTCCTGATTTACTGATGGGGGGGACAGAGGAGTGAAGTTTTCACTGAACCTATCTGCCAGCAGATTGGCTATATCTACAGCGTTTGTGTATGTGGTGTCCTTGACCAACCATTCTGAGCAGATCTGAGTGCTTCCTTTGAGATTGCAGACATATGTGAAGAAGGCCTTATGATTATCTTTAGTAGATGTGTCCAGTTTGGACTTGAGGTTCGCTTTGGAGGATTTCACTAGTGCTCTTATTTTCTTGTTCAGTTAGGCACCTGCTCCTTCTTGGTCCTGGACAGCATTTTTTTCCTTTTATAATAGAGTTTATTTATTGCAGATGTCCACCAGACAGGTTTACTCTTCCTTGTGGAGGATGATTTTGCCCTGGCAGGTTTTCCTGATTCCATGCAGCTATATAAATGCTCGTATAGTACTCTGGTATAGGTCTGGACATTTGTGCCAGTTCCTATTGAGGGGAGGGGGATATGAAGCTGTTTATACCTTCTCTCAAGAGGTTGTAATCAGCTTTGGAAAAGTTTTTATGTTTGACCCTATCTTTGGGGGGGGGGGGGTCGGGGGAGATGGTGACTTTGAAAGTGACTGCTTTGTGGTTGGATTATACCAGGGAGGATGACACTGTAGGGATGCTGCAGTGGTTACTCATGTTGGTTAATACCAAGTCCAAGATATCATCACTTCTTGTGGGGTTTGCGACCAGCTGGTCCACGGCCTTTGCATTGACAAAATCAAGGAATCTCTGGTGATTTGTGTTTAAGCATGAGTAGTTCCAGTCTATGGTTGGATAGTTAAAGTCGCCCAGGATCAGGGTAAAGGGTAAGGGTTGAATCTTGATTGATTTGAAGAAGTCCAGATAGGTGGAGTGGGCATCTTGAGTCAAAGTTGGGGGCCTATGATTTGAATAGGGGTCTTGTCAACAGTTAACTGTACCTGGAGTGTCTCCTGCATGTCATACTATTTGACCAGCCTGGAGGTGTATATGTCTTTAATATATATTGAAACTCCACCTGCTTTTGCTTTGCTGCCCACGGTTTGGGGTGGTTTAAGTTTTTATGCAACACAGCTGAAGGGTTTGGGGGTTCAATCTTGATATATTATCACTGTCTGTAATGTCTATGTGGACTACACTTCTTCTTCCTTCGTCTTTTCCTGGTTAGGGGTCGCCACAGTAGAACTCCGGTCCGCTAATGATTGGCAGTAGATTTTTTATGGGTGCCGAGGTGCCAGCTCGATGCCCAACCTTCAACAAAGGCATGTCCATTCTACGCATGTCTTTCGAATGTCACTCAACCGCAGGGAGGACATGCAGACTCCACAATGAAGGCGCTCCAGCCGAGAATCGAACGGGAGAACCTCTTGCTTTGAGACAACAGTGCTACAGCTGCACCACAAACTGTACATATTCTTCTTTGCCCTTGAGACATGGCTCACTGTTCATATGGGAATGAGAAAGTCCAGTTACTTAACCCAGTTAACAAATAAATAGACTAAAAAGTTGCAAATTCCTGTACTTTTTGTATATCCTGTTCATTGTTGAGGCTGACAGAAGGCAGAAACAATGAACTGGAGAATCTTTCAAATATGGATATAGAATGACAGTCTGGTGCCTTAAGACTGGCCTTTACTACTACTTAATTGAATTATTTTCACATACTGATACCATTAAACAGACTGTTAAAGGAAAGACCATCAGACATAAGAGGAACAATGTCTCTTATTGTTATAGTGATCTGAGGTCCTGGACAGAAAAGGTGTTTTGGTGGCTGATGGGAAGTGGGGGATGAGATGATATGATTCTGAGGGAGAGAGTTTTCTGTGTGACACTGTCAACAAGGCATCAAACAGAGAAGGCACGACTACACTACTGGGACGCAAAACATTAGATGAATATCTCTTCCTGTGGTGATATCTAAATGCACATCTCCATTTTGTAAGTTAATAGACCCTTGGAAGCAAAACATAGCGAAAATAGATTTTACAGAACAACATCACATTTAGACAATTCTTCAGAGTTAGCAGGTTAACTGAACCAAGACTCTTTTGCATTTACAAAAGAACAAATATATCAGGCAAGTAATCACTATTAAACAGTATTTAGGAAAGTGCAGATTAGAAACTCCATACTTTACCTATCTAATCATTAAACTAGATTAAAATTATACAAAAAATAACTTTTTGCATGACTAATAATAAGTAAATACTGAAGTACAGAGTTATATTGGAATATGAAAATTCATAAAGAAATGAGAAACACAATTTTTGCATCATGATGGAGTCTTTTCATAGTACTCAGATAGTTGGCAAGTTGATACTTTCTGTAATTTTAGAGAGGCATCTAAATTATACAAAAAAAAAATCAACACCCACTGGTGTGGTATACAAATTCATTGTCTTGCCATGTGCATCATATCGCACAGTTAATCATATATATAAAAGCAAAATGAGAGGTGTTACACAAAGAACATCTGATATGTACTTCATACCAAAGTAGTATATAAAACACAGTCTGCCCTTATATATTTATCCATATAAAATAATATGTCCCACTCGGCCTGGGTACATCAAATCAAAATGTCATCTAAGAAAATACTATTATGAACTTATGTTTCTAGGAATCCACTTTTTGTATTCAAATTTACATCATGTGCCCTGGACCTCAAAAAAAAAAAAAAAGTGCAACCAAATGGTCCAGCGTATATGTGACAGTTCAAGAGGCAGGTTTTATGTCTCCATGTCTCTCTGTGCCTCTGTGACACTCTTTGTGATACTGTCTAGATGCCCTGCTGATTTTTGGCACCTAAGAGTTCTTTCATCAAGGAGTGTGATTTTAAGTAAAGGTTCAAAGATTGCTCTTTGTATCATTGGCACCACATGCCTTTCCCTCAAATGGCTCAGCAATTGTAACATTTGTTCTGAAGTTAAAACCTCTACCTGGTATGTCCCAAACCTCTTTGTAGTACATTTTTGTTTTTGCATTTAATTTTCATAAATATCAAGCAGAGGATTGCTAACTCATGAAGCAGACATATCATTGCTGATTTTGTCTGTTTACATTTTGGTGTAGGTGAAAGGAGGGCTGGCATACAAGAAATTCCAGTTGCAGTTAGAACCTGTGACTTTATCATCCCTTAAACACTAAATCATATGTAGTAATAGGTGGATCCTCTAAAAGAAGTTGAGTTCAGACCTGATGAACACAATTACATTTATACAAATGGTTGAAGAACAACACTAATAAACGTACACACTGAAAACACACAACATTATTTTTTTGTGCACTCTACACATGGAGTGTTACCTCCTTGCTTATATATCACATTGATAATCATATTTTAAAATCTTTGGCTCAGGAAAAAACACATGGCAATGTCTATGTAGTTCTTCATTCTTTCCCTAACACTATCTTATTCATTTTCTAAAATCCAGCTGCATAATCTGTTCAGTGTGTATTGCCTTCACAGTTCAACTGAGAAAAAAACTTCTAATTATGTAACCATTTTTCGACATGAGCTCTCCTTTGTGAGAAATCGTAGTGCTCAATATTTCAGTGCCATGTCTTTAAAAAACATTCAAATATTATTTACTTACTGCTCTGTTAGTGTACAACTAACCGTTCTGTAATTTACATCTTTTGTTTTGCTTCTTTTTTGACACAGTGGAACAATATTTGTTTCCTTCTAATTGTCTGATACTACGTGTTCTTCCTAAAACATTATTAAACAACTTAGTTGCTTTACTTGTTTTTCTCTTAATACTGTTAATATTTTCTGGCAACCCTATTAATACAGATTTTCTATAGTCTTAATATCCAGATCATCATGTATTTGCGTATTTTTTCCTGGGCCAAAGATCTTAAATTGTAATGACCAATGTGATGTGTGAGCAAAGGAGACAAATTCCTAAAGAAACAAACTAGATACTACGACAAATCTTGCCACTATAGTACAATCTACAGATGGCTTCACCCTCATTTGCTCTGCCTCACAATCCCTAAACTACTAGAAATCACACAGATCTCTTGCATAGCAATAGAATCCTGGCTGTCCAGATCCCACCTACTACTGAACCCCAATAAAACAAAAGTAATGCTTTTTACTCCCAAAACTATTCATATTTAAAGTCCTCCTTCCACATTTCCTCAATCTACAACACCAAAATAGAAACAGTCTCTCAGACTAAATTATCAGGGGTCATAATTGATGAAAAACTAAAATTTGACCAGCTCGTACTACAAGTCATACATTTAAAGACAAAAACATGTTATACTGGTATCAATTACTAGACAATGGGAAGTTACAAAATGTTGACTATATCATTAATAAGTCTTAGTTAATCTAAGACATGTGGTTAGAAATTCAAAACTGTAGAGAATTGGTTATTTTAATGCACTAGAATATAATTGGAAAGGGACTACTATCTAAAATATATAAGGTACTTACGAAATCAACAGTACGTCACAGCGAAAGCTACCGGGATTATTTTAGACTTGTTAATAATAACTCCCCAAATAAAGATGATAAAAAAACTAATACACCAATCTTCAAAACAAACTACTTCATCACTAAGGTGGAGGATAGTCTCTTGGAAGTTCTTACACAGAATCTTTATCACACCACATAAAACTGAACTAACTAATGTTTAATAAAGATATAGGATGCTGGAGATATAAACTAAATGTTAAAGGTGACTGGCAGCATATGTTTTAAGACTGTATAAAACTTGAAACATATTAGGATAATATGAATTCTCTTTTACAGTCTGTTTTTAAAGATAAATTTATGCCGACCAAATCTCTTATTTTATATAATACACCTATTTCCACTTGTGTCAAGAAAATAAAACACCCACTTTTATGGGGTATCTTAATATTAGCAAGAAAAGTCATCACCAAGATCTGGAAGAATCAGATACTCCTAATATGAAGGAATTTGTACACTTGCCAACTGACGTTTGTCATCTTTAACTTACCACAATCAAGACAAGAACATTTAGAATGACCTCTTCATATAATATATGGTTAAAATTCAAAGAACTGCTGGATAAACTGGCTTTAATAATTAACTAATAACTACTCATCACATTTCTTTTTCTGTTTAAAAAGCTTTGTTTTATAGTAGACACTATTGTAAATAGCTATTTTAGTAGTTTATTATTGTTATCTTAGATATGTATATTTGTTTTATAATATTTCTATTATCATTTATTAATGTTTTGTTGTTAAAATTTTCAATATAAACAACCGAGAAAACACACACATAAAACTAGACTCCCTCTATAGGGCTAAACAATACCTTACAGAGTCTAGCAGAAAAGGCCTTAGCCAGAACCTACCTTCTCCCATCCCTTCTCTATGCTTCACCAATACTAACAAACTTGAACAAAACTAATAAAACAAAACTGCAGATATGCTATAAAAATTATACAATAGTTTGCTGCAAACATCCCTATCAAAACCCTTCACTGTGCTGGTTTAAAAACACTAGACTGGCTAGAACTTCCCCATCATTTACCATACACCCAACTACTCACTGTCATAAACGTATTTATACACAAGATAAATGCCCCTTACTTCAACATACATTTCAACCGTATTCATGTAACAGACACCAAAGATTCAAAATAAAATCACTATTACTCACAACTACAACAGCACAGGTGATTCACTATAGTCAATCTATGTTTCCAAACTTTGGAACTCTAGGCATCATGATCTCAACGTCACTGATAACCTAGCTGACTTCAAAACTAAGCTCAAACTGTACCTAAAAAAGAACTGGCTTTGTTCGTATACTACTCAAGGTTAGCAGTATCCATAAATATAATTTAAGTATAGCATTACACTTAATTTAAAATACATTTACTCACATCATAGGTAAACAAGTCCCTAACCAGTGTCAGTCTCAGTTACATTTATTTGCCACCTCTACTACCTATAATTATTACTTAAATATCAGAATTATTTTTCTTCTACATCTCTCATCATATAGTCCCAGTATACTTTACAAAACATCTTTTTCTCATAACATCTGAAGCCAAGTAAAATTATTTTCCTCTTTTTCTCTACTCCATTCTCATACCTATTTCATGACCATTCCCCATACAACTTCCTTTCTCTTCACTCTCTATCTGTGGATTTAAACCCTCCAACTAATTTTCTATTAGTCCTTGTGACTGTTGTCTCTCTCAACCACCTTGACATACAAAATGCTATACTAATAACCAATACTGCATAATACTAATACTAGTGTATAGCAAACTAATATACCTGTACATAATTTTCTTACAAATGTGACATGCTAAGATTTCTAAAATGTTTCTGAATTCTGTATAAGCTGCTTATATACATATTATATATCCTAAGATCCTAATCTGTTTTAATTATATATGTAACTTACTTGTGGAGCTTTTCTACCTGTGGTCTTGGCAGAAAATGGGTTCTGCACAGTTGGAATTTCCAGTAAACAAAGAAAAACAAACAAATAAAAATAATTTGCAAAAATAAACAAATAAAAAGAATTAAACAGAGAACTAAAAACAGACAGAAGGACTCATTAAAATGTTTACAATATCCAATAGTTATGCAGTATTTCTCTGTTTGACCATTTTATTCTGTATAATTCCACTGATTTTCATTTTATTTTGTATACAGATTAAATTGCCTACTCAGAGTATAACAACGTTTCTTTTGTTCTTGGCTTTGATGTTTTAATGTTATTTATCCCATTTCCTCATTTTTCTTTATAGTGTTTTATTCTAGTTTGTGGTTTCTCATACCTCTTTATTTTTTACCTCTACTGTTTCCGAAACATTCTAAATAAACTGCAGTAGTTTTATGACACATTTTAGTTTATATAATTTTCTTACAAAATGTGACTAGTGCTAAAATTTGTAAAATGTTTCTGAATTTTGTATAAAATCTTCATATGCATATTTCATATTCTAAGGACTATAATTTATTTTAGTTATGTATGTAACTTACATATGGAGCATTTCTCCTCAGGCTTCCACTGAAAATGGATTCTGCCCAGTCAGACTTTCCCAGTAAACAAATACAGATAAAAAAAAACAAACAAATAATCAAATAAATAAAATAATTTGTAAAATTAATAGACGAAACATAAATAAGTAGATAAAAATAGGCAGAAGGACTTGCTAAAATGTTTACTATATCCAAATGTTATGTAGTCTTTCTCTGGTTGCCCATTTTATTATGAATAATCCCACTAATTTCCATTTTATTTTGTACACCTATTAAATTGTTTGTCTACTCTTAACAGATGTTAACATTTCTTTTGTTTTTGGCTTTGATGTTGTAATGTTAACAAATATTTCCTACTTTTTCTTTATAGTGCTTTATTCGGTTTTGTAGTTTTTCATACCTTTTTATTTTTAACCCTTAGTGTTTCTGAAACATTCCAATAAAGTGAAGTGGTTTTATGATGCACTTTAATTTATATAATTTTTTTGCAAATGTGACTAGTGCTAAGATTTGTAAAATGTTTCTGAAGTCTGTACAAGCTGCAATACCCTCTAATAATAAACAGTTTTCAAACATGTTTAGTATTTCATTAAAAATTATATTTAAGTCAGATACTCTAATGCTAATTATGCACTATCCTAACTGGTATTAAAATTTGTTAAATGTTCCGAATTATATAAGCTATAGCAAAAAGTAAGAGCAAGACGCCAACTGGATCCACGGAACAATTCCTTTTATTGGTAAAACACTACTGAGCGCAAAAACGCTTTCACCCACTACCTCCGTGGGTTTCATCAGAGTTAATAAAAAACTGGAGCAGTTACTTCTTATACACTACTAATAAAGACAAGGACCAATCACATCTTTGTACGACTTCCAAAATATGCATTTGTCAATTTACTCAATTGGAAATGATTAAGTAATCAAATAATCCAACCAACCTTTGTATACGACACCAAACTTTTTATGAAAACCTATGCTTTCCATACCATAAAATTCATATAATATTATTAAGTAAATGGATATGCAAAAAATATATATGTATAACCATATATGTGCACAATGTGCAAATATGCATAAAAATATAATGTGCACATAAAATTTAATGTGCAAAAACCTGTTATATATATATATATATATATATATATATATATATATATTAAAAAAATTTTTTAAAAATTTTTAAAAAAATAATAAATTTTTTAAAAAATAATAATGATGTGCAAAAAAGCAATTTATCTGTTTGTCTCAAAATGTCACAGAATATTATGCAAAAGAAAACATAAAAATTCATTTAAAAACATATATTGTGACAAATGAAAAAATAAATATAAAACATATATAGGTAAAAAATCCTTAGCAATTTCATACATATACAGTACAATATATCTACAAATATGTTAATGTCTGGTACTCTATCTATAAAAATAAGAAGGTTACCAGTTCCCTATATATACATAGTACAAAATGTAAATGTTTTAAGAGGTTTTTATTTTTTGTTATAGATAGAGTACCAGACATTAATTGTAACAACGAAGGGGATTTGAATACATTGCTGGAGACAAAAGAATGCTTATGGCAGCTGAGGCTAAATGCTTGTACACAACCAGGACTAAATGAATACATATCCATTGCAAGTTATTTAAAAATGAAATCATACATTATATAAGGTTTTTTTAGGTGTTTTGTTATCAATTGATTTTTTTAATATATTTAACATATTTGTAGATATATTGTACTGTATATGTATGAAATTGCTAAGGATTTTTTACCTATATATGTTTTATATTTATTTTTTCATTTGTCACAATATATGTTTTTAAATGAATTTTTATGTTTTCTTTTGCATAATATTCTGTGACATTTTGAGACAAACAGATAAATTGCTTTTTTTGCACATCATTATTATTTTTTAAAAAATTTATTATTTTTTTAAAAATTTTTAAAAATTTTTTTTAATATATATATATATATATATATATATATAAAACAGGTTTTTGCACATTAAATTTTATGTGCACATTATATTTTTATGCATATTTGCACATTGTGCACATATATGGTTATACATATATATTTTTTGCATATCCATTTACTTAATAATATTATATGAATTTTATGGTATGGAAAGCATAGGTTTTCATAAAAAGTTTGGTGTCGTATACAAAGGTTGGTTGGATTATTTGATTACTTAATCATTTCCAATTGAGTAAATTGACAAATGCATATTTTGGAAGTCGTACAAAGATGTGATTGGTCCTTGTCTTTATTAGTAGTGTATAAGAAGTAACTGCTCCAGTTTTTTATTAACTCTGATGAAACCCACGGAGGTAGTGGGTGAAAGCGTTTTTGCGCTCAGTAGTGTTTTACCAATAAAAGGAATTGTTCCGTGGATCCAGTTGGCGTCTTGCTCTTACTTTTTACTAGTTTTTCGTCTACTTTGTTTTTCTGTTGTATATAAGCTATAGCACCTTCTAATAATAAATAGTTTTTAAGCATGTTTAGTATTTTATTAAAATATTTTTTCAAGTCAAAGACTGTGATGTTAATACTGTGGTCTCCCATTTGGGCTTGTATTTAAAAACAGGAGTAATCACTATTCCATGAGCAACATTTAGCAGTTGTTTAAAATTATTTTACTGTTTATTAATGATTAATCCAATATGTTTCCTTTTAGTTTCATGGGTAGCTGTCTGAAACCATCACCATTAATGGAAAACTAGCAGCCAGTAAATACCAACTCTGCTGAACAGGTCAAAGATGTACTTATTCCTGAGCAGTCTGAAAAAATGTATTTCACTGCTTTACTTATTACAAATATCTTTCTACAGCTGTTAGCATGTGTGGTACTGCAGAGGGAATGCTCACATTTGTGATTCCAATGACCTGGGGTTAATTAAGTGACCTAGGTGCTAAATAGCTGGGTGGGGTGGGGGATGTAAAGGCCTGTAGCTAACTTTTTTTTTCTTTTTTGAATGGTGTGAGGAATTTGGACTACTTAGCTACCCTCTTTAGTGACAACAGTAGGTGGATACCTGAGATACCTGTTATAGGATCCACAGACAGATGTTTGAGGAAAGGATAAGCATGTGGTTTATTTGCATGGTCTGCATATTAATGTCACTTCATCAGGATGGGTGATCTTTTCTCACACTATCAGATCTCTGAGGCCTTTCTTCCCATCAGTCACCCCATGTAAGAGGACTATACCATCTAGTCAAAACATATATACCTTACTAGTCTCCACTAATACCAACCACTCCTGTATTTATTTAATTCAGTCTATCTATTACTTCCTTATTGCTTCCTTGTCTTCACTCTTCTATTAGTTTTCTTTGTCACATTTCCTGTAACATCCCATCCACATATCATAATATCACCAACTTTACCCTACCTCCATCCTCAATCAAATCCATTTTAAAACTCCTGCAAAAGCTTAAATCAACCACCCTGGCCACAGATAATCTACCATCAGAGTTCCTACAGCTAGCTGCAGATGCCATAGCTTATCCCGTAACCATCCTAATTAACAGATCTATAACAGAGTGTAATTCCTAACATATGGAAAATCTCTCACATTATACCATTACACAAGGGAGGAAATTTCATAGAACTAAATAACTACTGACCTATAGCTATTCTGTCACCCTTATCAAAGATTCTGGAATGAGTTGTTCACACCCAACTCATAGACTTCCTCCTAACAAACAACCTGTTATCTAAAAAAAAACATGGCTTTAGGCCTTTCCACAGCACTACAACAGCACTAATGTCCTTCTCCAATACAGTTAACCACCACAGAAATAAAGGACAACTAGTTTCAGCCATTCTTCTAGACCTGTCTAAAGCCTTCGACATGGTCAACCATAACAGTCTCCTTAATACACTAGCCACCCTAAATATCAGCACGCACTGTATAACATGGTTTAAAAGGTACCTATCAGGTCATCAGCAAGCAGTGAAATGGCACAACCAGCTATCCCCTCCTCTGCCTGTTACCATAGGTGTCCCTCAGGGCTCCATACTGGGCCCACTACTCTTCTCTCTATTTACCAACCAGATCTCATCCTCCACACCTAACGCCTCAGTAGTACAATACACTGATGATACCACCCTGATTTGTGCAGCACAAACATTAGATGACCTACACACCCTGACTCAACAGTCCTTCTCTCAAGCCAAGACTTGGTCACTAACTCACAGTTAATCCTGAATCGAACTAAAACAAAATTTCTCCTATTCAGCACAGGTCGATCCTGTCCCCCATATGACACCTTCACCATAATATCCAGAAACAAAATAACAATCAGCCCTACCTCCCACACTAAACTCTTAGGATTAGAAATAGATTGCAACCTTAAATATGACATTCATATAGCCCAAACTATCAATAAGGTTCATAAAAAGTTCAGTCTCCTTTATCGCAATAAAAATTTTCTTACTAAACAAACTAAAGCCACCATAGCCAGAACACATCTGCTGTCTACCCTTCTCTACACATCTCCAATACTTACTAACCTCCACAAAACTGACCTACACAAGCTAAAAACCTGTTATAACAAGATTGCTAGATTCGCTACTGAAACCCCATGTAAGACCCATCACTGTGTAGCTCTCAAGCAGCTGGGGTGACTTGAGCTACCACAGCTGTTGAAACTCAACCAATTGTCATTTACACATAAAATATACTACCAACCAACTAAAACTCTAGCGCGACATAATTTAATTATACCTTATTCCACCACTAGAACCTTAAGATACAGCACCCAAGAAGTCATCAAACATAACAATGATGCAGAAAAATATCTCTTTAGCTATTCCACAGCTAAAGCTTGGAACTCCTTACATTACCACCTAACTTCCATGTGCTCCACTACCCAATTCAAAAAGCTTCTCAAACCATACTATATGGATTCCTGGCTATGATCCTGTGACTCCCCAGGATAAGCATTGTTCAGCTACTCATCCCCCATCTAAACCTAATCTCAATCTAATTTCCATAGAGAAAATAGTCCACCAAATATGTTTACTATAACTGCACCACCTACCTGGATATATAATAAAAATGCTATACTTGTAAAATAACATTCAAAGCTTCTATGTGAAGCATTATACTGGCACTACCTACATATGAAACTATCTACTAAGGTTCCTCATTGTGTTCTGATATGTGAAAATATCTGCAAATGTTCCTCGTTGTATTTTTGCTGTATGTCATCTTTTGCCAACTATTATTAATAGATAGCTATGCTATGTAACCTGGTGATTCGTACTTTTTTGACCAGTGAAACTCTGAACTGTGTAATATGTGATTTGTACTTGTCTGAACTGTTTAGAACTATCTAAATTGTATCTGGAACTTTTCTCCCCGGGTCTCCGATGAAAAAGGATTTGTCTCGAGTCGGACTCTCCCATGTAGACAAATGTAAAATAAATAAATAAATAATTAATTAAATAATCTTCTACCTTCTTCAAGCCTAATTTGCGATTGTTATCCTTTTCCTTTCCTTTTCCACAGCTTCGGCCATTTTATTCAGTGTACCTAATATGTGTCCTGCTACACTAATGTTATAATGAATTTGTCAGTTAATCTTGCTCTTTAGGTTCTTCCTATAGCAACTATGTTATTGTGCTTATATGTCTTTGCTAGTAAATCATTGTTTTTGATTTCCTTGCGCAATTATATTAAATTGATTGTCTTAGTTATTCATCTTACATATTACTTATGTCTATGATTGTCTTAATATTGTCTATACTGGAAAATTTCTACCCAGGCTTCCTCTGAAAATGCGTACCATTGCCTAGTTGGATCTCCCTGGTAAACAAATGTCAACAAATAAATAACTATGTTTTTATATGATCACAATGAGGATCCTGGATACCTGAGGTCAGACAGTAGGGACCAAATAAAACTACTGCAATCGCAGTGCAGCCCAACACAATTAAATCAGGATTATATTGCAGATTTAGTTGTCATATACTTTAATAAAGTGTGATGGTGGTGTTTTATCTATGATCTTACCAAGCTCTGGTTACAAAAAATGTGCTCTATAGATAATCATTTAGTTCCTTTCCCCACTTCATCCACACTATCTGTCCAATGGCTTCTCTATATCCAGTTAGCTCATACATTCCTTCTATGGGGTATGAACCAGGTCCATTCACTCTCTGAATGGGGTAAGAGTCTTACAGCCCATTTGTTCCCTGACAGGGATGACAGCCTAATGATCCATTCATTCTTTTCAGTGAGAGTTGGGTGTTGGGTAGCAGACCACTCTGTGATTATATGGAAAAAGAATTTACCCTCCCCAACACACACACACACACACACACACACACACACACACACACACACACACACACACACACACACACACACACACACACACAGATACACACACATTGTGGCTATGACTTCTATAAGTACTTGCTTACTGAATGCATGCATGCATACATGGATACATGCTACCACAAATGCTGCTGCCCACAGGAGGCAGGCCGTCCCCTGAAGCAGGCATAGACATCCAGTCCTGCTAGGAGAACCAACTATAACCTCTTTTGCCAGGATAGACACATTCTCCTCATACCAGATCACCCAGGAACTCAGGCTACTAATGGAACCCAAGGTCATCTGGGTCATAGGGCATTATTCTTACTTGCCGGTGGGGATGGATAACCTCAAAATATGTTTGAGTAAGTATTGGCCATATTATGGAACACCCAGTATTGTGGATTATAGGCAACATTTAAACAAAGAGTAGATTTTCAGGAAACTGTGTATAACACACATTTCCTTGCACAGCACTCTGTAATGGTTTGGACAAGACACTGCCATCACCTTGCATTAATATATGTGAAAACCATTACTGAGATATTTCTATCTCACTATACTATCTTGCCTTGAGTCCAGGCAAATTATATGAGCAATAGTTATTAAATATTTACTTGTCTGTTTTTGTTTTGATTATTAATATATGTATTGATTATTCAGGAATAACTAGGTAGCTAATGTCTTGATGCAGCCAGCAGAACTAGCAGCAGTGGCATTTTTACAGCTGGTAAATGTATGTAGTGTGATCTTGCTTTAACTGAACATAGTAACAACTGTATGTATGAAGTATGTGTAAATCCTAGGCATGCATACTTAAATCCCCTTTAATATAGCCTCCCATTTATTTATTTATTTATTTATTTATTTATACACTTATTTATTTGAATGTGTTTGCAGGGCTGCAGTACTGGTCAGTTGTGACCAATTTCAGTCTCAGCCTGGAGGTAGTAAACAAATGGTGCATGCATAACGAGGTTGGTAGTAAACAAACGGTGCATGCATAACGAGGTAGGTAGTATACAAACGGTGCATACATAATGAGGTAGGTAATATACAAATGGTGCATGCATAATGAGGCAGGTAGTATACAAATGGTGCATGCATAACAATGTAGGTAGTATACAAATGGTGCATGCATAATGAGGTAGGTAGTATACAAGCGGTGCATGCATAACGAGGTAGGTAGTATACAAATGGTGCATGCATAACAAGGTAGGTAGTATAGAAACGATGCATGCATAATGAGGTAGGTAGTATACAAACGGTGCATGCATAACGAGGTAGGTAGCATACAAACGGTGCATGCATAACGAGGTAAGTAGTATACAAATGGTGCATGCATAACGAGGTAGGTAGGATACAAACGGTGCATGCATAACGAGGTAGGTAGTATACAAACGGTGCATGCATAACAAGGTAGGTAGTATACAAACGGTGCATGCATAATGAGGTAGGTAGTATACAAATGGTGCATGCATAATGAGGTAGAATGGATATAGAACAAAAAGAGCATTAAATACAATATGTACAACTACTTGATACAGAACAAAGTAGGAGAGATGAAGACGGAAAGAGAAAGGCTGACAGGAAAGTGGAGGGAAAGGCTATAATATGTGTCCAGATGGATTGCAGATGTACTTTGCAAGACTCCTTACGTGTGAATTTAGCAGAACTCAGAATTCAGGAAAGGAGGAAGTGTCTTTAAGTTCAGGAGGAAAGAAAGGATTCCCACAATTTGGGGTCAATAATAATGAAAACATGGTTAGATGCCTGCAGTTTGGATTGAGGGGTTTGCATCAGAGAACCAGAATGACTAATATTTCTGGGGTTGTATGAGGTGGCTCTTGAGACCCTAGGAGAAAAGGAGAAAGACTGCTCTTTGTTTGACTGGAAGCCTTTTAGATTTTATGGAGTAATGCAGTGGAGTTCTTATCTAAGGAAGTGATCGGTCTATAGATTTTGTTTGAGACCATTTGCGAGGTAGCAGAAGGTGCAGCAACAAGAGGCAAATAATTTGTATTCAAGCTGAGGAGGACGATACCTTTCCCAATTTCAGATCTGTCTGAGTATGAGAGAATGGGATTTAGTTTTGTGTCCAGAAAAGGAAGGAATTACTCCTCAAAGATGATCCTTCCTCCATACTAACTGTGCTTACAAGGCTTTCAGGTGAATTTTGTAAATCTTAAAAATAACAATACATAAGGAAGTCTTGATCATTGAAAATATTTAGTATGATATTGGTTAGGAACATATAATGAATGCTGGATGTGGGGTGCTGAATTAGGAAGAACTTTAGTTTAATCATTATCTCATCAAACTGTTTAAGCAAAAATTAAGATATTTGAAAAAAGGTAGAACAGAGAAATATCACTCATTTCATAATACTAAATGCATTTAATTTAAGTCAGCTTTGTGGTATAGAAGAATAGAACCTTAACTATGATCTAGGCAGCCTCGATTTTAATATTGGCTTAGGTTCTTGAGGAGCTGGCGGGAGAGAAACGATGGGGCTCACCCACTTGAATTCCCATGGGCTGCGGGTGACAGATATGTTTTTCCAGTGAAAGCCTTTTTCAAGCATTCCTGGTAAAAATGGGTGACCTTATAATAGGTGTCTAGTTGTAAGGGGCACAGCAAAAGATTTGATGGTATCAAGTGCAGTGGAAGAAAGGACCAGAAAGCCATAATTGAAAAATAGGCAGCATACGTCAATTGAACTTGTGTTATTTAATTTATTCTGCAATTTTATTGATTTGTGTGTGTGTGTGTGTGTGTGTGTGTGTGTGTGTGTGTGTGTGTGTGCGTGTGTGTGTGTGTATTGACTTTGTGCGAATGTATGTTTGATTGTCATTTTTGGTGATGTGTGGATAAGTAAATGAATGTACATGCAAGTGCATATTTGTCTGAGTGTATGTTTGTGTGAAGATGCATGTATGTGTTAGTTGTGTGTGATTAAGTTTTGGGTATGGGTTGATGTTTATCTGAAGTATTAGCAGGTGTATAAGGTTTTCTTTGTGTTTCAGTTAGTACCTGCGATGCAGACTTTTTTTTTGCAATGCAGGTAATGACACTACTGACTGAATAGTAGTAATGTATGTGTGTTTTTATTTAGTGTGTGTATTACTACGGTATAGGTGTTATGTGATGAGAAAGCAGTGTATTTGCTAGGACATGCGTGTGAATGTGTTTCTGTTATGTAAGCTATTGGACTGGTGTATCATCACTTGTGTAACAGGAACTGTGAATATGCCCTTCCGCACTGTTACATGATCTCTCAGTTCTTATATACATATTTATCAGGAGGGATGGGGGTGCAAAAAGTATTGTATGTTTTGTGTTTTGTTTTGTAGTTTAGTGTTAGGTTGGAATTTTTATTTTTGTGGTTTAGATGAGGTATGTTTTTTTCAGTAAAGTGTTATTTCACTCATTTATTGTTGGTTATGTGCTGCGGTAGCATTGTCTCCTCACAGTAAGATGCTGTCCGGTTCGATTCTCAGCTAGAGCGTCTTCTGTGTGGAGACATGCGTGAATGGGTGTACCTTCGTTGAAGGTTGTGCGTCAGGCCTGGCAAGCCGGTACGTAAAAATCAACTGCCAATCATTAGCGGACCAGAGGTCCACTGTGGCGACCCCTAATCGGGAAAAGCCGAAAGACACAAACATTGTTGGTTATATGCTGGTTACTGTATGTTGCAGTTGACCAATACTTATGTAGCCATATGTGTGTATATTATGTTTACTAGTATTTTGAGGCATTGTATAGTATCTTAGTAGTTTTGAGGAAGCATTTTATTGTTTAATTCCATGTTAAAAAACATAGAAACATTGGTAGAATTAGTATTAATGTATAATTTAATTTATTTTTAAGGGAAAATATATTCCCAAGTCAAGTAAGTAATTGATTACATTTGTTTTAATTTTTCTTCATGCCATACATGTCTGATATCTTTGCAAAACCCTGGTCTGCTACAGTTTCTTATTAAAAGAATGATTTGTACTCAGCTGGTACTGGTCTATACATATATCTATATGTATATATATATATGTATATATATATATATATATATATGTATATATATATATATATATATATATATATATATATATATATATATATAAGCGCTACAGAATCCTGAAAGCCCAAAATCCTGAAGTCCAAAATCCTTAACACTCAAAATCCTGAAAACTCAAAATCCGGAAAACACACAGGATACCAACACTTACTATATTCCAGCACAAGTACATACAGAAACATATTACCCTTCAACTATACACAGGGGGCAAGTCCCACTGCACCTCCCACACCCCCTGCTACTTAAATATAACAACTCAGAGACTGCACTTCAGTACACTAAGTGCAATCTCGGAGTTGATATATTTAAGTAGCAGGGGGTGTGGAGGATGCAGCTCCCCACCTGGGGGGTGCAGGGGGGCTTGCCCTCCTGCTTGGAGAAGATTAATATGGTTTGTGTTTTATTTGTTTCTGTATGTACTTGTGCTGGAATATAGTAAATGTTGGTATCCTGTGTGTTTTCAGGATTTTGAACTTTCAGGATTTTGGTCTCAGGGTTTTGGTCTTCAGGATTTTGGGCTTTCAGGATTCTGTAGCGCTTATATATATATATATATATATATATATATATATATATATATATATATATATAGTCTATATTATTTAGTCAAATGCTATTTAGTGAAGCCACTCTTCATCGAATGGCGAATTTTAACTAGGGCAAACCAGCAGTTGGATGCTGTCTGGAATTTGTCTTTTTCCCCACTGTAGTGCGATCTTGAAGTTGGTATATTTAGTTAGAGGGGTGTAGGGGCATAGCTCCCACACCTTGGCAAGTTTTAAATTTTATTTATTTTTTTATGCAGTTGCTCAGTTGACCAACTGTTTGTTTGCCCTACTTAAAATCTGTCGTTCAATGAACAGCGGCTTTGCTAAATAGGTTTTTGATGAATGGCTATTCGCTGAATTTCATGAAGTGATATAGACTCATATATATATATATATATATATATATATATGTGTATATATATATATATATATATATATATATATATATATATATATATATATATGTATGTATGTATACACACATATGTACATATATGGTTTCAGTTTGGTTGACTCTTTTTGCCATTTCTTGGATCACTGAACATTAACTTAGTACGAGAACATGTGACGGGAGTTGAGATTTTTCCCTTTTCTCCACAGTTGTATGACCTCAGAGTTGGTATATATAAGTAGGGGAGTAGGGGGTTGGTGGGCATGCCCCCCCCTGCAAAAAAAGTAAGGAAGTTGCTTTATATTTTCTGTTCAGAAATAAAACCACATATCAGGAATCTAGGAAAATGCAACTGCTATCTCTCTGGTCATATAACTTAACCTCTTCATTCCCTTCTGTCTACATACCTTGTTCTGACTTTATTTTTGATTGTGATTTTTTCTGCATACCAACTCTGATTTCCACTATATATACAATGCATGTTATATTCACTCTGTATATAATGTCATTTTTCTATTGCCTTTATTCCCTCAGGGCAACTATGATATTCGCTTTGTATAAAATATTTGTATATATTGCATTTTGTCATTCACTCACAATGCCATGTAACTATTGTGTTTTTCCTGGGCTGAGACCGAAATGGGTCCAATGGGATCAGTGCTCTGCCGCAGTTAACAAATTTAAAATAACTAAAATAAAATAAAATGTTTCAAATGCTTGTTTTGCTTGTGTGTGTATATGTGTAGTTAAGATATATATATATATATATATATATATATATATATATATATATATATATATATACATAATCAAAAATCAGAGGTAGGTAAATATCCCTTTTGTAACTAAAAATAACTAAATATTCTGTTAACATATCCAAATTCATGATATTCTTCTGAGTTATTGTGATATTTTCTCAAATGATATGCAGTTTAAATATTTGGTATGTGATATTCCTAGGCTGTTTTTTTTTTTTCTAACAGACCAACTTTCATGAATTAATGAAGAGACTTCTTAGGCAGAAGTGTCAAACAGTTTAGGGATACTAGCTGGTACTGATGTAAAGACTGTAATATATGTAAATATATTTGTGTGAATGGTAGTTATAGGCATTGTGTTGCTAAAACAATTCTTTGTACACAGTCTAATTATGTATCATCAAGTATTATATATCTGGATTTGTTTTCATTATTGTTTTTGTATCTCTGAGACTTTACAACATCTGTTCTCAAATGGCAAGTCCAGCTTTTCTGAAGAGGCCTAGGCATTAGTCAAGGGAGGCTCATGCAAGTTTGAAAATGTGTATTGAAACCATTAATAATTCAGTACTCAGCTGATGTTGTACAACTGAATTTAGAAGGTTAATATTCAATGCCTATGAGTGTTTGTTGCAAGCCAGTAGTAAAAGAATGAGTGCTTATGTGTTCTGTACCTCTCATCTTTTTTGCTCAAGATTTTCTAGTCAAAGCCAATAATAATTGGGGCGGGCAAAGGGGGGGCAAATATGCATTTTATGAACAATAAAAAGTATGAAATTCTAATGTCTGGCATTATTGACTGATTGTAATTTTCAGTGATTTACCAGAAAGTTGAAAAAAATGTGAAGGCTGGGCCAATAATATGAGGCAAAATCAAGGACATTCTGCAGAATGATGGACAGATGACATGTTCGTTGTGTCCTTTGTATTGATGAGGTTGGTCTGCTTCTATTTTGAGTAGCATATTTAATTTTTGTTCAGGGAGGCACAAAGTACTTTTCTGGTACCCGAAGAAAATTTTGGAACTTTTATTTGGTTTAAGGGAGTCTTAGAATCTCTGAGTCCATTTGGTCATGATGCAGAGAACATATATTTTGGCTTAACTAATGAAAAATGTAGCAGTACATCAGCTGTGCATGTTGCTAGTTCCCCCAGCTTGGTGCAACATGAATTTAGACTATGGCACTAGAGTTGATCAACAAATGTTTTGGGAAATAACTTTGGCAATGTACTACCTTTTTTTTTTAAGTGAGAGGCAGGTAAGAACAATTGCAGATATAGGGCCAGATTTAAATTATTTTTCCTCTTTAATAGGCAAATTGAAGAGTAAGTGGTGCAAAACATTTGACTGATATTATTTAGTTTGTTCTGCAATATATTTTATATATGTGATATTTATTTTAATGTATTTGTTGCCAGAAGAAGCTGTGGTAAAGAAGAAAGAATGCAAGTGGTTTGGTACCATTACCTGACCTTTGCCTGTGGATTTATAATTTTGTTATGTATTAGTACTATTGTTTAGGCATTACTTAGTGTTTGTTTGATAGCTTTACTGCTGGGTAATAAATACTTCTACTAATACAGCTGTTGCAAGAGTGGTGTGGAAAAAATGTACATGGAACTCACACTGACATTGATAGGTAGCAGAGAGACAGGCACACCTGCTGTTTCCTTGTAGAGTCTAAGCGCAGGAGGAAGTGTATAAAATGTATCGATGGCTGTAAAGTACGTCCATCTTCCCCATGTGTAAACTAGCCAAAGAACTTTGGCATACTGGAAGTGCACCATCCCCCACTTCTGAGCGATCACTCATTTCACTCAGTTAGAGTCATGCTGTTACCTTCAGCGTGCCAGTAAAATGGCACTAACACACTCTTATTACAAACAGAAGAAAGACAAAACTCATGTCCTTACTTTTTTTCTGCCACATACCAAACTCAATTCAGGCCAGACTGTAAAAAACCCAAATATGTGCAAAACAACTAAGTACAGATAAAAGATGTGTATTTGTAGTGGCACTTGTTTTTGTAACCACTACTATTACAAAAATATATATATTTTTGTTGTATACTTCTTCTGTGTTAGTGTCCAAATCCTTCACTCAAGTAGACTTGCCAAAATGCCTTGCTTAACTATTGTCACATGCTTAGCAACTTCCCTGTGGCCTGAAATCAGATATTTTTAACTTCCATAAAGGATCTGCAGCTAAGCCAGTAGCTCAAGGAGCAAGAGATGTTCAGTTCATGTCAGCCGAGTTTTTTTCTCATTAAACTATTTCTACCTTGGCTTCACTGAGAAGTTCAAATCCAGAAATCAGTCGTGCTTTTCTGAATGTGCTGCCATTCAGGTGATGGGTTCTTTGGCTTTTGAAAAAACATATTCCCTCTGCCTGATGCTGCTAGTTATTATTTAGTCTGAGGCTGCACAATAACTCCATATGTTTCCTGTTTGTGATTTTATACATTTTTTACATTTAGTTCAGGTATGTGACCAAAATGTTCTATAAATAGATCTTTAACAGACATCACTGAATTTCTACCTCCAAAGCCAGCTGTTTTTCCTATAACTTACACAGTGAATATAGTTATGGAGGTCTGAAAGTTTACTCTGAGACTGTTTCTTTTAAAAAAAAAGTTATCGGCATTAAACATTACTTTATTAGCTTCTCTTTGCAATGTAGGTTCAAACCCTACCTTACCCACTGTTATCTCATATGTGCTGAGTTTGCTACTAAGTGTGTAGCATTTATTCCACAAGACACATAATGCACCTGGGAATTTCTCCCATGCAGTCTCTGGAACATTTTCTAGACTCACACTAAGAGCTACAGACAGATCAAGGACCACTGCTATACTGGACTAATTTACTGGAAATACCTTCTTTGTTCATTTGTGTCATCATTTTTATGACAAGTTTGTTATACTTGTCTTTGGCAGTTGTTTTCAATTTTTCTTGCTGTATACTTTGGCTATCCTGTTATCTGATGCAGAGGAGTGCACTGTACATTAATATTATTAACATTCATCAGAAATTTAGGCAGATGGGACTTTGGTTTAATGTCTTAAATCATGCAACTGGTCTCCCCTCAAACCCCTGCCTCTTGACAAAGCGATTGCCCACTTTAACAATAAATGCCTCCCCATCCTTGACTCTCATGCACCTGCTCGCTCTGCTAGGATTAGCACTAAAGTTGCCCCATGGCTATCTAAAGATACCAAATCAAAAATTATAATCAGGAATAAAGCATGGGCTACCTGGCACACCACAAACACTCCTATAGATCAAATTAAATTTCGGCAGTTAAGAAATTAGACTAAAAGATCTATCTTACTGGATAAAAAAAATATTACTTTAATCCCCAGAAAGGCAACCAACATACTCCTCAAAAATTCTGGGCAGACATAAATAAACTGCTACACTCAGGACAAACCACCACTCCACCCCCTTCAGCCTCTACTGATAAACTACCAGAGGATGTTGCTAACACCTTTAATAGTTTCTTTACAGAAACTATCCAAGCACTAGTTAGCCAGCTTCCTTTGAACTCCACTAACACTCAGGATACCAGTCTCAGTACCCAGTCCTTCTTTAGCTTCCAACTTGTCTCCACATCTTTGATTCATAATTTGATCAAAAAACTTAAACCTACCACCCCAGCCCCTGACCTTCTCCCTGCTGAATATATACAAAAAGCCACAGATTCTATAGCATTCCCCATTTCCATTCTAATTAATCAATTCATATCTGAAGCCAAAGTCCCCTCTATCTGGTAAATATCTCATGTCATACCTCTCCATAAAGGTGGTAGCTTTACCAAATTATCTAACTATAGACCCATAGCTATATTGTCACCATTGGCAAAAATCATGGAAAGGTGTGTCCACAAACAACTTCTGTACTTTCTAATCCAGAACAATCTACTGGCTAAATCTCAGCATGGCTTTAGACCACATCACAGTACCACCACAGCCCTCTTCGCCTTCACTAATGATATAAACCATAACAGAAACAATAACAAGTTATCCTCAGCCCTTTTTTTTGGATCTCTCTAAAGCTTTTGATATGGTTAACCACCATCTACTTATTCACACCCTGAAAAAATGTCCCTAGGTCATCACTCCCTTCAATGGATCCAATCCTATTTCCACAAGAGACAACAAGCCATAATATGGCAGAACCATCTATCCAACCTCTTACCCAACACCTTAGGTGTCCTTCAGGGGTCTATTCTGGGACCACTACTGTTTTCCATATTTATTAATGATCTCCACACTGTCATCCCAAATGCTAACTGCATTCAGTATGCAGACGACTCTACGTTGATCTGCACTGGTACCACCCAGGCTGAGCTGAAGTACTTTCAACCTAGTTGAAAATTGGCTTGCCGACCGATGTCTTATTCTAAATCCAAACAAAACAAAGCTACTACTTTTCTCCCCCACCCAAAATTCCCCGATGATATCTTTCTCCATTAAGTCTAACAATGGCACCATAATTTCCCCAGATGTGCACACAAAACTCCTTGGGGTAATTGTTGACAACAACCTCAAATTTGATGCTCACGTTAATAAAATGATAAAATCCATTAATAAAAAGCTGGGCTCACTATATAGAATAAAACCATTCCTTACCCCACCTGCTAGGACTGCCATCGCCCGCTCCCATCTGCTCTCCACGCTCTTCTATGCTTCCCCTATACTTGTCAACCCAAACAAAACTGAACTTAACAGACTCTCTGCCTGTTACAATAGCATAGCTAGAGTTGCCACTGGCCTGCCCTACAGAACACATCACTGCATAAACCTAAGAAATCTAGGTTGGCTAGAGCTATGTAGGCAGATTCAGTATACCCAACTTATTGTGGCTCATAAAGTACTTAACCAACCTGACAATACACCTGCTTTGAAAAGCATCATCTGATCCCACACCAACCTCAGACCACTTTGCTCATCCAATAGACTTGTAGTACAAACCACCAAATCCAGCAACTCCGCCGGTGACTCCATGTTTGCCAACTCTGTAGGCAAAACCTGGAACTCGCTACCTGCTGACATTACAATATACACTACCCTATTTCAATTCAAGAAAGCCCTCAAGCAGTACTTCAAGACTCAATGGCTATGCCCTTGCGATAAGCCTGACTAAATATTTGGCAACACTGGGGTACTGTTATTATATTGTTGATGTATATCTACTGTACTGTAATTTAGTTTACCAGACGATAGGCATGTTAGATTATTTAACCTACACTCCGAGTAGCTAATAGACTGTGTTTAAATTGCTTCTAATTGTTCTTTAGTGTGTACTATGTCAACTTTGCCTGAATAACTTCCTTTGGAGCTTTTTTCCTCGGGCCTCTGATGAAAATGGACATATATCCAGTCAGACTATCCCGATCAACAAATGTAAAATGAAATAAAAAAAATAAAATAGTGCAGAAGCCCCCAATAATGTTTCATCCCAGTATCAGTGCTGGAGAATGCCTTCCAAGGTAACCATTTGAAATGCTGGGACCCACCAGAACGAGTCCCAAAACATGGAGGCTGAATAGCCAAAAGAACAGACTTGTATATACTAAGTCTGAGATGCCATTTCTGGGAATATTGATCTAGGAGTTGGTATACATAAGTTCAGGGGGTGCAGGGGGGGTCTTGCCCCCTGTAAAAAGAAATTTTAAGAAGAAGAGCGATTTTTGAGATTCACTCTTCTCTGAGTTTTTGGTCTTTTTTGGGGAGATTTTTCAGCACTCGACATTTCAGTAAAGAGCCTGAATCCAAGCACCTGTTGCAGGGACAGAACCTGTAACATTCTCATCTTCCTGGTTTCAAATGTGCAACCTGCTGAGCATTAACACCTTAATGACTGCGTCTTCTGCAGTATTCTGTGAAACTGTTGTCTGATTTTGAGTATTTCTGCTCTCGTCAGTTAGGGGTGGACCAAAAAGAGGGACTGGAAATATGACTACTGTAAATGGAAGAAAGGGCCTGTGTTATTCAAGTTGTTGACTTATGTCAGAATGTTGCTATAATTATAGCCCAAATCTATTAGCAACTAATTATCTTCATTATTTGAGTTGTAGAATAAAGTTTATTTTGCCATATATTTCTTTCATTCTAATTATTAAGAAAATAAATTATATTTGCTTTATATTACATGCTACTTATCCTTTGATGGAGCAATTCATTGAGAAGCAGTTTACATTGCTAAAAGCTTCACGTTACTGGATTTTAAGACAAAGGTAACAACTGACTCTTCACCAGCCTTGTTGGACAGGTGAATTAGTGGATTAACTATGGATGGTGGGTAAGTGAAGGCATACTGCTCTGTATGTTATCTATATTATTTTGGAATAAAATGCAAAGCTGTGGGAATCAATTTTTAAACATTCTATTGCATTTCTGCTCAGGCCATCCCTCCCCCCTCTTTCTTTTTTAATGCTGTTGCTTCAGCATATTCTTTGTTATTAGTTTCATAGATGCCAGATGAGCAGTTCTCATCAGGACTAAATTCAAAATATGCATTGCCATACTCCCTTATTACCATCTGAAAACAGTTGTGTTTATCTGGTGAAGGTTTTTGGTATTTTTGCCCTTTCTTTTGGTGTTGATTTGTTTGCAAGCACAGTGTTTGGATTACCATCAGCGAAGAAGCTTAGCATCTTATTTATTTATTTGACATTTGTTGACCAGGTTGGTCTGACTGGGCATGTGCCCATTTTCAGCAGAGACCTGAGGAGAAAAGCTCCAGAAAATAGACAACATAAGTAAATCATATTTTAAAATCACAATACAGTTAAATAGAAATTTCATACAGTAACAATACATACATGGAAAAATTGACAGAAAATAACACGTAGTCAAATACTAGGCACATAAAGATGTCATCCTATACAAAGTTCAGTTTTTTTTTTTTTTTATTGATGTAAAGCATCAGTATTGCAAACAGAGATAAGCTGTAGCATAAAAGGAGGGTTAGTAGTGGAAGAAGAGGAGCATTTGGAAGGAGGGGTAGTGGATAGGAGAGTAGGAGAGAAGGGGAAGATTAAGTAGTGTCAGAGCAGGAGCAAGTCCAAGAGTTTAGTAGATTCTCTTTTAGTGTTTTTTTAAACAATTGCTATTAGAAATTAATCATATATGTTGGGGCAGTTTGTTCGAGGCAGTTGCTACTGAGTTTCTATAGAGAAGTTTGCCAATGGATTTGTTAGGTTTGTGAATATGGAGAAGGTGTTGGTTTGAGCTGCAACGCTTACGATTAGGGGGATACACTAGACAATCTCGACTTACTGAAATGTCGAAATTCAGTACGTCGAGACCGAATAGTGGAAAGTGCAGTTAACCGAAACTACACTATGCTGAATCCGCAAATGTTGAATTCGCCACTATCGTGGTGTCGTGCTCGTGACGTGTGGTGCAGTTTGTGGATTTATCTGGGGTTTCAGGTAAGTGTTGTGTGTTTGAGGATAATGGGTAGGGATTTTAGTGTGTGTGAGTGTGTGCAGTGTGTGTTTGTGTGTTTAGTGCGACCATGGGGTTAGAATATATAAGTGGGGGGGTTGGGGGTGCAGGGGGGCTTGCCCCCCTGCTTATAGGTAGGTTAAGTGTGTTTGTGTGTGTTGTTATGTTTATTTAGTTAGGTAGGTGTATGTGTGTATGTGATTATGCCCTGGTTTGTGTGTGTGTGTGTGTGTGTGTGTGTGTGTGTGTGTGTGTGTGTGTGTGTGTGTGTGTGTGTGTGTGTGAATGGTTGCAATTATAGTATTTGTGATTGTGGGTTTTCGTGTATGTGGTTTTTCGACTATTCAGTCTCGAAATACTGAAATTTGACATTTCAGTATTTTGAGATTGTATAGTGAATCTGATTAAGGACATAGGAAGTGATGAGGGAAGAGGCAGCTGGGCGGGAGTAGGGTTGGTAAAGAATGAAGTGCTCGAGGTGAAGTTGAGACAGAAGGAGTTGATGGTGAAATTCAAGCCACTGTAAGTTTTTTAGTGAAAGGCAATGATGTGAGCGATATGGTAAACTGGCAGCAAATCTAGCAATTTTATTATATGTAAATATCTACCCATCGTTACTCACCTAAATTTTAGGTTCTGCTGTATTAAACAGTGTGACACCTACAAAATCTAAATTCCTTCAGTGATAAGGATAGAACAAATCATACTCCCATGGGACAAGATTAAAATGATTTACCACACAGACAAATGATAGAAGATTACTATGAGTTCTTTGGCGCATGAATCACTGTATCGCTTTACCTTGCTAACCTTCCTTCAGTGGCAAACAGTGTCATCAGGACATTGATAGGTACCCAGAATTCATGTGATAGAACCTTAAAATGAAGAACTCAGTCTTGACCATAAACTGAAAGAGCGATTTCATAATACAAACTTCCTATCTACCTAGTATTTGCCGTTCCCACAAAACAAATGAAGTTCTGCATGTGTCTGGCTCTCCTGCGTCAAGTCTCCTGACATCAGGGCACTAACAGGTATCTAATCCATCCTTGTATAAGCCCTTAAATGAAGAAAACCATACCATATATCAACTGTAGGTAGAATGTCATAATAATAATAGATATCTTTCCATTGCATCTGCCTAGCTGTCACCCACATACATGACAGCTGTGCCCGTGGGGCAAGACCAGTCTTGCAAACAAAATTAACCACTCTGCTTACCAACTCATCACCACTTGTACGCATGGCAGTTTTGAAGAAGCAGTTTTATAAGGTGGCTGTAGCAAAATGTTGAAGAAACAGAATAAAATCTGAATCTGAATTTGGAAAATATTTTTAAAAAAGCAGATGAAAGACAGTGTGGCTAACACAGGATGGTGAAGTTAGTGATCAGGGCAAATGACAAGGCTTAGAGGAGATTGAAGGTAGTGAGAAGAAATACAGTGTAAGGAAACAGGCAGAAAGGTAACAAAGTAGATGGGGGCAGCAAAGTCACAAGATGAAAGGGAGTTGGTACGAGGGATCAAGAAGCGAGACAAAGTCTTCTTTAAGTGTATAGCAGAAAAAAGAAGTGAGTGACAGAAGTGGCAAAGCTGAACAGAAATGGGAAGAAAATCACAGAAAGCTGGAAAAAATATAGAGATACTGAGTTTATATTTTGCTTCGGTCATTAGACAGGAAATCAGCGGGAGGGTGTCATGCAGGGGGGACATGACAGAGTTGCGTGAGCGGTAGGTAGATAACAGGACAGAAAGGAGGATGAGAAGAATAGGCTTCCTTAAGGGAGCATGAAGCACAGCAAGCAGAAGTGTTTCCTCACAGACTCCTATGGAATCCAGACAATATCTAACAGATCCACTGGCAGAGACTTTCTGTAGATCCCTGGCCATAGCAGAAATGTCTGTAGACAAGGAAACCACAAATAATGTAGTACCCTTGTACAAAAGGAGTGCAGGGGGGGGTAGGAAAAATTCAGGAAACTGCAGGTCTGTTAGCTCAGCAGCACTGATAGGGAAAGTCATGGAGAGAGTCCTAAGGGGAGGGCTGGTTTGCTTTCCTAAAGGACAACAATCTTCCATTTAAAAAAAAAACAAACAAAAAAATCAATTCGGTTATTGCCTGAAAATCTGTCAATCAAACCTGATCCAGTTTTATTTCAGGGCTACAGGAAAACTTGACAAATGAGTATTAGTAAACATGATCTACCTTGTCTTCACCAAGGTCTTCTCCTCAGTTCTGCACATGTAGATGTAAGAAGACACTGGGGTAGAATCAAGCTAAATGACTCAAAGGTAGGACACAGAATGTTATGATGAGAAGAACAACACCAGGAATAAAGAAATGGGATAGGTCATCCCTTGGTTCATTACTCGTCAATGTATTCTTTTCAGATATATCTGAAAGAAAAGATAACAAGATCTACCTACTTGATAGCAGCAGAAAATTAGGGGCAGCAGCTAAAGAAGGATTTGGAAGGGCTGACAAGTGAACTGAAACGTAGCATTTGAGGTTTATTGCAGGCCAAGGTACTGCTCTTGTGTCACAGCAATATACTACCACCTGGGACAATATAACAGTTAGCAGAAAAGCAGGAAAGGGATCTGAGGATGTTGTTCGAATCCAGGCTGGACCACCAAGATCAGAGATGGAGGGCAGTGACAGCATCCAACAGAATTCTTTGGTATATCCTGATGAGGGAAGACTCCAGAAGCAAAGACACAGTGCGTCCTCTCTACTAGGCCTTGGTTAGGAAATACCTAAGTTCTGTATGCAGTTTTGGAGGTCATACAGGAACGAGACATTAGGCTGCTGGAAGGAGTCAGTAGGAAAGCTACTAGAATGGTGTGTACAATGGAGGGAAAAGAATATAACAAGAAACTAGAGGAGCCGAGGTCAGAAAAGTGGGATATAATGTTGGTGCTCAGATTATCCAAGGATAATGTAAATGGGGTTCCTTGAAAAGGAAGGACAGGGGTAGGATGTGGAGACAGAGAGAGAAGACTATAGGGGTTAGTAGCACTCTGGTTCTTTGAAAATGCTTCCTCTTAGAGAGGGTTATGGAACCATATAGTGGAATACCAGGATGGGTGTTGAGAAGGAATCCACAGAGACATTCAAAGGTCATTACAAATGTGACATTCTTTGCATAACAGAAACATGGCTTAAATTAAATATTTCTGACAAAGAATTACTACCACCAGTTCACAATGCACTAAGAATAGTCAGGAAAAGTAAAAGAAGAGGAGGAATTACACTTACATGCATCAACTCCAAAGTTTTAGGTTGAAATTAATAATGTCTACATTACATAAAGCAGAAATTCTTATTGGAACATTTCACTTTACAATAAATTAACATGAGGTACTTCATATAGCCACAGTCTATCCCCCAAATAGTCAAACAAACAACATCCATACATTAGAAAAAAGTATGTCTTGGTTAATATCTAGTTTTAAACAGGCTTACACACTGACATTTGCAAAAACACAAATATGAAAACAATACTATTTGCTTTCACACAATTAATACAACAGCCAACTAGAACGGATAAAGCAACCAGAAAAGAAAGAAAATCAGACTGGTTATTAACTAAAAGTTCTATAATCATTACTGAACAAGTACACTGTCAAACTCTGTAAGTGACCACAACTCTATGTATATGCTATCTGGAAATACAAAAAAGTCACTACATACAGATGGATGAGATCCAGAAGTTCCTCTCAGGGAACTATATGTAACTAGACCCCAATTTGAAACTTCCTCTTGATGTGGTGGTGTATTATTTCAGTCAAAGTTTCCATATCATCATTAATTCTTTAGCCTGCTGTGAAAAAGAAACTAAAATATATCACAGTGGTATGGTTAACTCTCAAAGCAAACACATGAAAACTGTTAGAGATAAAGCAAGAGAAAAATAAAAAAAAAACATTCAGTACCTCAAGAAAAAAAACTCAACAATAAAAGACACTTCAAACTTAAGTAAAAAGTCAAGCGCACAAAGATAAGAATACTTTTACAATCTTTAAATCAATACACTCATAAAATCAAGCAAATAGAAGCAAACTATAATACAGCCTGTAAATTAATCACACACTTCACTAAGATATTTAAGACACTAAGCAACTTTAATATTACAACATCAGTAAAATGCACACACGAACAAACTTTAACTCCTTTAATGTACACCAAGTTTGAAAATATATATTAAAAAAGTACTAAAGTTACTAAATCCTAAATTTTTAGCTCCAGACAATCTCCAAACAGACTTTTTTATGTATAGTACCTAAATCCATAGCCAATCCAGTAACTATTCTGATAAACTGATCTAGCCAAGAAAAATATGTGTTCTCTGTATGGAAGAAGCCACATGTACATCTTTTCCATAAAAACATTCTATAGACTCATAGCTACCATATCACCTCTCTCAAAAGTCCTTGAAAATTAGCATTCACAAAGAAATCCAAGAAATCTACCATAACATAACCTAATCTCTACATATTTATTGCTCAGGTCACAATGCACAAACTGACCTACCTGCATTTCTTGAGACAATCCATAAAGAAATAAATCAAGGTTAAGCTCTAGCATCTCTCTTTCTAGATCCTTGCAAAGCCTTTGACACTGTCTCACCAAACATTTTTTTAGCAGGTCATGCCAGTAAATCTTTAAGCATTAAACCTCTAAACTGGGTTAGACGCCATCTTACTGGTTGTAATCAAAGCACTCACTGGTTAGATCCTTACTCCACTTACCAGCCCGTTATAGTTGGTGGGCATCAGGGGTCAATACTTGTGATACAGTGATAGACCTAAAATAGCACATATTTATCATTTATAAGCTGATGATTCAGCATTAATATGCTTAACCAATAGTCTAAGACAACTTCAAACCACAAGACAAAACTCCTCTCATACTTTATAAAAATAGCTTCAACAATTCCAGTTAGTAAAAACAAGAGCACACACAAAACACACACTCACACATACAAACATAGACACACACGTGCACACACGCGCACACACACACACACACACACACACACACACACACACACACACACACACACACACACACACACACACACACACACACACACACACATTTTGAAATGCCATCTGTAAACAGTATAATAATTGAACAAGTAACCCAAACCAAATGACTTGGTATTATTATGGACACAAAGTGAGATTTGATCATAAAATAGATTATGATTTACACAAAACTAATAAAAATTAAGAATGTTAATAAAAAGTCTTTTAACAGCACATAGTTTGCAAGCAACTGCAAGCATAATTCAGCTTTACCGTTTTGTACACTCATTGCAAATTCACACCAAAACTCAAAAAAAAATCCTTAATAAATTAGAACAAAGCTATAATAAAACATTTCATTTGCTATAAATCTTCCAAAGAAAATACATTACTGTATAGCACTGCAAAAGTTAAAATGTTTTGAATTTCTATACTCTCATCACTACCCCCAACTTAATATAGTACATAGCAGTTTACATAAACCAAGCAAAAATCATTCGATACTACATCTTATACAAAAATATAATCCCTCCAGACAACTCAGATCCAAAACACAAAATCAGCAACAATTTCTTAAATCTTATAATACTTCTGAAGTTTCCCTTTACTCAGTCTACATAGCTAAATTGTGGAACTCATTACCTATAGATTTAAGATCTGAACAAAACATTAGATTATTCTCAAATAAATAAAAAAATAACAGTTTACCCCACACTTGGACATGACCATGTATAAAGCATTTTTTAAACAAGAAACATCTTTATTGAATTATTACTTATGACATAGCCAATCATACATTTAAATAAATGAAAATAAATCATATTGACATATTTTCAGTTGCAAACATTATATATCAGATATAATCTTCTAAACTGTCTTTGTCAATTGAACATTACATAGCTCATTCCATTCTTGCCTTCCCTTAAACCTCAAGCCTCCTCCAAAGCATTATTCTGCCTGTATTGTTCCCACAATTCTATTTTTTCTATGTAATTTTCTCCCACTCTTTTCTTAAGATCTCACTTCCGGATCTTTTATCTCTGTTACTATATTCTGTATTCACTACTTTTAATACTGTTGGTTTACACTTTGATTTATATTTTCTAGTAATTGCTTTTTTGGCAGCCACCAGAATTAAACTCAGCATGGCTTTCCTATGTCTAGGCAATTCTGATTCTGTATCACAGTTCAAAAAAATCATTTCCTTAGTTCCACCAATTTGCTCAGTCAGTATTTATGACAGGGCAGTCTACAGGGAGTTTTTCAAGTCTGTCAACTCATTGCACTCCCAAAATATATGCTCCTGATTACCTCTTTCTTCTCCATTACACCTCCAACATTTTAATCTAGCTGAAAAAAAATTCTTCAGAGTCTGCTTGGGGTATAAAAATGCCTATGCAAACACTTCCAAGCAAAAATCCCAAATCTTCTAGACTTTTTTGCATATTTGGGAGCTATATATATATATATATATGTATATATATATATATAAACCTCCTCTGATTGACTTCAATAGTTATCATCCAATATTTTATACTCCCTACTAATTATCCCTTTTTTAACAGCAGCTTCTGTTCTAGATTCTATTAAAAACTCTTATCAGTCTTTCACTTAGGATCCCCCTATTCCTTTCTCTTTGCCTATACTCTGACATCCATCCTTGACAGGAAAGACAATCTGTGGCCTGCAGTACAAAATGTATTCTTACCCTCTTCCTATTCTATTACCTTCCCCCCTCTCTAATTATTTGCTCCCAGTACCTTGGTTCCTTGGCCATGTATAAAGCATTGATTTAAAACATTCCAGTATAACTAAATAAACTAATCAAAACAATGCAAGCACTCCTGAAAAATCAATAATGCAAACATAAACAGTATAACAATTTCTAAATTTCTCTCACAACTTTTCATTTTTCCTTACTCCCATGAAACACTTCCTGTAACGCTTTTCCTATAACTCATTGAGTGACTAATTCTTAAGGAACCAACTCACTGGGTACAACTGCTTGACATATAAAACTGATGATAAAATAAGATGTGTTTTTGCAGGGAGGAAACTGAACCCCAATGTGAGCTGCAAACCCTTCCGTAGCTTATAAATACTAAATCCATGGTTGCACAAAGATAATGAAGGGATAAATGTCTAAAAAAGAAGGAAATCATTGTCATACATATTTAGAAACCACACTGGCAGAGTAAATGTAAAGTTTGTAAGGCTTGTTTTGACCAAGTTGTGTTACTAGGTTTTAAAGATTATCACTACTGTATTAGTAAGAGTTGTCCAATTTATCTAAAGTGAGGCTACTGTGACCAAGCAATAGTGTGTTATATTTTAGGGGAAAGGTATGAGCCACTTGTCCTTTAACATCTTCGCCAGAGAACAAATATACTTGAATTTCTTTTGCATTTCACAGAATGTGACTGCCTTTCACTGTAGTGCTTGGTTATCTACTTACTGTACTCTTTCACTTTTCCACCTTGATCCTGTAGTTAGCTGATATATGTAAATTAATAAGAGTAGCCCCATAAACGAACATTGAGGTAACTAAATAAGTCCTAGGATAGTTTGATAAAACTCCAGTTTGCACTGTGAATCATTTTAGTAGGATGTGTACTGCAGTACTTTGATGCTGAAACATCAGAAGACTGTGAGTTATTTTCTGACATCATATGCTCAGATTTTTTTTTCAAATACTGACACTGCAATGTGGCATATAGGGGTTACTATACTCCTGAGTATGTTGTCATTTAAATGAATCATTAAACCAAGGGCCTATCTACTTGACTTGCTGGTAAGATGTAAAAGAACTTGTCACTTATTAAAAACAGGGTTGTTTTATTTGCAAAAACATAGTTACATTAAGTTCAAAGCAATTTAGGACTATTTACGTATGTCAATACATGTTTATATCATAGCATTTTAACCACCTACACTTTCTGCCATATCTAAAATTTAATATTATGTAAAACTTCTTCCACGTTCCACTGTTTATTATGTAGACTTCTTGACACAATTCTTTCCAAAAAATCTGTCAGACACTAAAATATGGTCTATTTTTCTTCATCTTTACCAGGAAATAGCAGACACCAACAAGTAGTGTATAAATAATGATTAATAAAAATGTTCAAGGGTACATACAAATATTACCCCGACAAGTAAATATTTTAAGATTACATGCTGTGTAGAATAAGTTGAGCAAATGCTTTCATTCTTTCAAAGACGCAGGACTTCATCAGAGCATAAGATAAAATACACTACAAATGAAGTAAATAAATACTGTTCCATACCCTTAACCAATTCAAAATGGAACAATCAAATTACATATGGTAATCATATTTGATAATAAGGCACAACCCAACCCAGGAACTATGTACAAACCCTAAACAATTAAACATATTTCATTTTAAATTTTAAATACCATTTGATTTTTATCTGTTAAAACGTGTCCAAAACCAAATTATTTTAAAAAGTGGATATATATTAAAAATGTGTGTGCATAATATTATTTTTATAATCTTATTCCCTTAGCTGGGAACTTAGTTTAAAACCAGTTATTGCGCTATGACGTAATTAATCTAGTACTTAAAAAACTTAAATGTACTTAAAATCCCAGCATCGTAAATGAATAATACCAGTTGGTTATAGATATGGACCAGTATTTATTTGTTTCATTTCTAGTGTATTTTATCTTATGTTCTGATAAAGTCCTGTACCTTTAAAGGGACAAAAGTGTTTGCTCAACTTATTCTACACAACTTGGAATGATATATTTGTTTATTGGGGTAATATTTGTATGTACCTTTGAAAGTTTTTATCTATCATTAAACTTGGAGTTTTTTATACACTACTTGTAGGTGTCTGCTGTTTTCAGATGGAGACCATTTGCAGTGTACTTATTTTGGTTCTGGGTTTCCTTGTTCACTGAGGCACTTTTTTATGGTCATTTTCTTCATCTTTCTCATTCTCATATTTCTACATATAATGTTGTCTAAAATCTGCATTTCTAAACAAGCTACTGTACCATATTTTACTATTTTCCCACAAATTCTTGAAAATAGTACATTTCATGAAAACATGCCTAGTAGCTTCTTCCACATTATATATTTATCTTTTAATGCCATCAGTATTTATAATATTTATATTTCACATTTCATTTAATTAGTAATTTATCCAATGACAATCCCCATTACCTCTTTACAATTTCTGATTTTCTTTGTTCATCTATATTCTTTCATGCATCCATAAAATAATAATCTTCCATAATATTTATACCAGTCTTTTCATTTACCTTATAATCTAGCAAGATTTATTTTCTACTTTAGAGTGTTCTTTTTGTTAAACTTTAATTTTTATCTGTTCTCTTCTTTTCCTGTCTTAAAATATCCTATATATCATTATATTTAACCTTCATTAAGCTCCCAAATATGCTATTGGTCTCGTTAAATACTTTGCTTAAAATAAAACACGTTTAATGATGTAGAAAATTGTATTTGATAAACCCAAACCTCCTTTCTGCTTTACATATCATATACTGTCTTCCTTTTAACTGAGAGTACTCTTAAATCTCAAATGGACATACAAATTATTTGCAACAATTTATTTTCCTTATTTCCTGATAAACTATTCATTCATAGGTTCATAGGTAAGCATTAGGCCAGCTGCCCTTGAGAGCCATTTTAAGCTTAGCCAGTTTCCCTTTTTGTGCTTGAATTAACCAATCCCATTTGGTTAGAGACTGGCCTTACCCATCCCAGAGTTGACAATTATATATTATCCCTAATGAGAATAACTGGGATCATACCACAGATAATTTGAAGGAACACATGCATGGGATAAAGCATCTATGACTTGCCGCTATCCATTAGTAGCAGTACAGGAGTCAGTCCTAGAGTAAAGTTTCTGTTTCCTATCCATAGATCCAAGTTGTTCTTGAATATGGACAGGGCTGAACTTTGTTTTATGTGGATAGGGAGCCTGTTCCAGAGCAGCAGTATCCTCTGTGAGATATAATTATGATTATAACAGTATATAAAATTATAAAATTAAAATTGGAATAATATAATTACTCCTGTGCAATAAATTAATATAGCCCCATTTAATAAATATACTTTCTTGGCAAAATAATTCTGAAAGCTTTTCATAAATGAATCACCTTCTTTATCCTTTTATATTAGCCCTGCTATGCTGTGTCTTTTCTTTCTTTATATAAATTATATCTAACATTTCTTTAGTTCTCATTATAATAAATTCCTCTTATCTGCACTTGTTTTTGAATTCCTTTAGTTTTATTCTTATTCAATGGCAATGTCTCCATTATATCTAGTACTTCTCTTGTTTACACCTTGTTTGTACCAATAAACACCATATCATCTGCAAATACCAATGCAACTGCTATTTCAACTCCTTCAACTATTTGTCATTTTCCTCCTTTACTTTCATTTTTTACTTTTTTCTATAACTGCATTCATGAATAAAAAAATAGTCCCATCATGGTTTACTATTGTTTCTTTGAATGGAAAAATGAATAGTAATACCAAAATGAAACAAAACAAACGGTGACAATGTCAAACCAAATGCTCGACGCATTTGCTGTTGAAACCACCATGTGGTAGCCGTATAGGAGCTGATGTAAATCATGGGCCATCATGGAGGCATAGGCTAGTACCACCACAGCCATGGCCAAATTAGTAAGGATAATGTAGAATGTGCAAGATAGACTAAATCACTTACTGGAATGTGTCCTGTCCTCTCAAGCTCTCCTCCTATGTGTGAAACTACATCAATACAGCCATACCACTGGTTCGTCTACACATGGTGGCCAGAGTGGTTGTGGATAAGGTAGACCACTCACCTACAGTGTTAACACATCAACTGCTACATGTATTGTGAAGGTGTCTACACCCTGGAGAGGATGTCCCTAGGGTCATAGCAGTTGTAGTACATTGCTCATGGTCATGCAGCATGCCAATATCTTTCAAGAGACATAGTGTAGACAGTGCTACTCCTGCTTGAGCCAGCATCCATGGGTCACTGTGCAGATGGGGTGCTCAACCCTCTACCATGCATGCCCTGGACCTGCCCAGTAGATCAAACTGTAATGCTGTGACTACTGCTGAGGGTGCAACCCAGAAAACATGCAGTCAAATCACCACTTCCCACAGTGTATCACACACACACACACACACACACACACACACACACACACACACACACACACACACACACACACACACACACACACACACACACACACACACACACACACACATACACACACCTCCTGAGACAATGACTTATCATAATGCCTTTTCCATTAACCATCCCCCAATCCTGTCATTGCACACAACTGCACACAACTTGTCCTCTGTACTCTCACATATCCCTTTGAAAGGCATCCACTCATGTAATCCCTTTGCCACTTATGCAGGTAATAATAACTATGCCCTGCCCTTTGGCCAGTGTTACTTGACTTGCCAATGTCAGATGCACAGTGAGGTCAGCCTATGCATGGATAAGTATAGTCTGGTGTTTTATTTTGCATGCATCATTTTTACTGTAGTATAATTGCTTTACTAGATTTTGCTTTGCTATGGGCTGAAGCTAAGTGCAAGCTGCTGCCTCTTTTCCAATGTCAGAGCATACTGTGCTGCCACTTTCCTGCATGTTTGTCCTGGCTCCTCCACTGACTTCTTATCTGGCATTGCCTCCAGTGCTTAGTGAGCTATGTAGTGTCCCCCAGCAACTGTCCTCATTGCTGTATTGGCCTCCTCAATACAATACTGTGTAACATTACACATACTGCTAATATTTTTGCATGTATGCCAGCATCATACTGCAGGATGTTGCTGGATGAATCCAAACAGTGAAAAAATGCCTTCCACTGCCCAAATACAAGCCCAATAATGTCCCTTGTTTGCAAACAGATGTCATTTTACCCCCAGTCTGTTTTACTTTGTGGATTCTTGAGTGGTGTCATCAGCTAAGGCGTCAGGGCATATCCTGGACCACCAATAAGATGCCATGGTGGAAGTCACCTCTTGTAAAAAGTTGGTATAGGTCACAAGTGTGCAATACATGTGTGTGTCATGAAAACTGCCTGGTTGGGCTACACACAGATTGTAGATGATATCCTGTGTGTTACAGACCTCCTGGAAGTTGATGAAGTAATGCACTTTGCGGTTCACATGCATCCTTCCTGGTTTACCAGGTGAGGCCTTTATTTCAATGTTGGTGCAGCCTATGACCTATAGTACCTAAGGAAAAGGGGCTACATCACAGAAGTCTTGCTTGATGTTTGCTCTCTCCTCTGCAGTATGTGGAAACCACATATGCTTCCCCTCTTGCTGCCAACAACGAGCGACCATATCCTTTGTGGAATCTCTATCCAAATTCTATGACAGGACTATAGATTCTGAGATTCAGTCTGTTACCAGGTTGGTTGAGGCTATTAAACCTTATGAAGATGAACCATTTTTTAAACCTCATCTTAATAAAATAGCAGGGGATATTAAAACATTGGAGGAACAATTACGTAACAGGAAGTTAAAGAATTTTCAGAGGGATCAAGGGGATTACCAGGGTTCTAATCCCTTTGCTGTGAGTACTAAACAAGTAAGGTTTACCCCCAACTTTAACAGATCCTCCAGGAAAAAGAGACCAAGATCCATTCTTAAAAAATCTGGACATACCTCAGGGTCATCCACTGAGGATGCATCCTCATATACAGATAGTGAGCCACAGTCCATTTTTGGGTTCACCGGCCCCCAAAAGAAACCCAGGTTTTGTCCCTTTAGGTCAAAGCAACAAGGGGGGGGGCAGGAAACACAGAAGGTATTACCAACATTCAGGGGTTATTGCAAATGGTATTGGAGAAATGAATCCTGTTTTTGATAATAATGTCCTGAATCTGTCTGATTTTGTACTCTCTCCCACCCAATTGTCAATTTTGAATAAAGGGTTATCATTTGTACCTGGGTTTACTGTTACTGAAGACAGCATGGCTCAGGATGTACTTGCTTTCTGTAGATTATTAAACCCAAAATTGTTTTTTGGTGATTCCAATAGTTCTACTGGTGCCAAATTCATTTATCACAAATCTAAATTCAATCCACCAATGCATCCCAATGTGCTTCAATTTCAGCGCAACATTCTCAAAGATCTACATTTTTCTGGTCAAGGATTACGTTGGAAATCCAACAATATTTCCTCAGCCAAAAGGCAGGCTATTGTTGAACTACAGAAAAATGAAAATATTGTAAATATTTCAGCTGACAAAGGGGGTGCTGTGGTTATTTTGAATTGGCATGACTATGATAAGGAAGCCACTAGACAATTGTCTAACCAAATGTATTACTCACTAATGACAATCAATCCAACATCCAGGTTTCAGAAACAGATTGAAGACTTCATTCTTTGGGCCAAGGATGAATCCATCATTACAGATGACATTGCACAGCAACTCATTGTTCATGACCCTACTTTACAATATATCTATTTTTTGCCAAAGACCCATAAAAGTCTTATCAACCCTCCTGGGCGACCAATTGTTTCTGGGAGAGGGTACATCACAGAACCCCTCTCTTTGTTTCTCACTCAACATCTGAAACCCTTGCTGAGTCTTGTACGATCAAGAATGCACGACACCAGCATGTTTCTCAATATAATATCTGATAGCCAGTTGGAAGAGGACTGGTTAATGTGCACTCTAGATGTTTGTTCCTTGTATACCAACATCCCTCACAAGTCCGGTCTGGAGGCCCTGTCCTTCTGGTTGGACCAAGTTGGTTTATATCAACCTCTCTTTAACTCTTTTTTGGTTGAACTAGCTAAATTTGTTCTAACCAGCAACGTCTTTTTTTATCAAGACAAATGCTACTGGCAGGTTAAGGGAACAGCCATGGGAGCTTCTTTTGCTCCAATTTACGCTGACCTCTTTACGGCTTTTGTGGAACATCACATAATTTATAATTGTCAGAACAATATTTTTCTGGAGCATATTGACATTTCGTGCCGTTATCTAGACGATTGCTGGATGGTTTGGAGAGGGGACACACATGGTCTAAGGGATTTTATTTCCTATTTAAACAACAACATTTGGGGTTTGGAATTTATGGCACATTATGATTATAGCAAAATTACTTTTTTGGATGTTGCTATTACCAAATTGCCTGACAATACACTCTCTACGGAAGTATTCAGGAAACATCCTGAATACAATACCATCTTACACGCCTCCAGTTTTCATCCCCCTCATGTTATACGGAACATCCCTAAGTCACAATTCATTCGAATCAGACGCATTTGTTCCACTGATAATGCCTTCCAACATCACAGGAGGGATCTCATGGAAAGATTCAGGTCCAGAGGCTATGCTATGGGCCATGTGTCTAGTGCCAGCAACATGACCAACTCCTCCAACAGAAACAATTTTCTCCAGTACCAAAAACACATTCCTAATAAAAGCACTACATTAAGATTTACTACCATCTATGCTAGGAATTTGAACCAACTGATTGACAGTATCAACACCCACTGGAACATTTTACAATATGATTCTGATATTTCCAATTTCATTCCTGACCGGTGTCAGTTTTCATTTAGAAAAGGCAAAAACCTGGGGGGTTTCTTTAATCATTTCAAACATGGTAGTAAGAACAACCACACACAATTTAAACAAACTACACTTTCAGGGGACCCCCTTACAGGTTGTTTTCCATGTGGACACTGTACTAACTGTGATAAAATCAACAAATCTAAACAGTTTTCCAGTATGAACTGTTCCCAGGTCTATGACATCAAATTCTTTGCCAACTGCAGCAGTGACTGGATTATTTATCTGGCCAGCTGTCACTGTGGTGCTTTTTATGTAGGACAGACCTCTCGGCCACTTAGAATCAGAATCTCAGAGCACATCAGTAATATCAAGACAAACAAAATAACCAATGCTTTATACAAACATTCCTTGGCACATACCACTGCTAAATTTACATTTATGGCCATTGATATTATACAAGGGAATAGGACTAACAAAGCAGGTTGGCATTCAATTCTTAACACTAAGGAAAAGAAATGGATTATCAAACTGGGGGGATTATTCCCACCTGGCTTGAATGATAATTTTTGAATTATCCAATAGGTATTCAGTGACCTCTATATATTCTGTCACATTTTTGCTGTGTTCATTTTCACTGAAGAAGGTTGTGTATACCCTACCGAAACCGGTCTGGTGCAAAAGTGTTGTCTACGTGAATGTTTAATAACCTGTCACAATAAACTGAGGTTTTCAGGATCTACGTTATGCTGGTTCTGTTTTTTCTTTTCCCCTCTTGCTGAACCATGAAACTGAGAAACCGATGTAGTCTTCTAAAGGCAGATGCCTGAGATACCCTCACTGTGTTCCCAATAAGTTGCTGAAATGTGTCTGTAGCTTGCATACATAAAGCCATGCATACCTTGGCATCCCCTAAGATAGTTAATCCACAGTCCCATTGGGGGTGCAGATGAGGACAACACGTGTCCATCATGATTTGCATGGTATTCCTATCTATACGGTAGCTGTCAGTAATGTTAGCAAGATGGAGTGCATGCAATGTTAAGAGATGTCAGATGACATTGCATATCTGGAGTTGATGTCATGTACCACTTTGCCTTGGGGTGGCAGTGACCTCCTGTTGCAAACACTCATTTACTAATGCAGTGGCAAACCCTAACATTTTTTTAATGAATTAATGAATATGGAGAATCTGTGATGCTTACTTCATTGGCAGGTGCACTGTACGCCACAGCATTTATATGTTTCTGAATTGTTCTGCCATCTTAATTTTCCTCATTTGTATATACCAAGCTGCTCATTTTAGTAATGTTGCTCATTGACATTGTATTATATAGCCATTAGCATATACCAAGACCAGCTCTGATGCTCCATGTTTACCGCTAGTGGTATCTGTATCTTTGAATTGCACATACCCTAAGCATGGCTGTTGTATTGTGGCAAAGTTGTCTGAATCCAATCTTGATAGTGACAAAATGACTGCAAAATGTGAGCATATTATCGTGCCTTAATTGTGAAATTAGAGTATTGCAGAAAAATCATCTTTCTCTTTATGTTCTATTCATATTTTCTCTAAGCAGACAGTAGATGTACAAAACGGAAACCATTTACATTTACACTTAACAAAACTAAATGTGATACACAGCATAGTTCCAACATTGGACGATATAGCTGAATGATAACCACATCACCACAGTAGTCAGGAAATCCTGCTACGTGGCACACCTCATCACAAAAGGGTTCTCCTCTAGAAAAAAGGAGGTAATTGTTCCTCTCTACTCATCCCTCATCAGACCCATTATAGAGTACAATGCCCCATTTGGCATGTATCTCACAAGACACCTACAACAATTGGAAAGGCTACAGAAATACCTCACTAAGAGGATCACCAGCCTCAAACAGATGCCATACGCAGACAGTATCAAAAAACTCCATCTCTACTCCATCGCATATTGCCGACTCAGAGGTGATCTCTGCCTAACATACAATGCTATGTCAAACATGCTACACTTAATGAAATCCCAATCTCTCTGAACCACACGCTCCAGGGACCTAAACCTTGTCACCACAATAAACAGAATATGCTGGAAGGATAGATTCCTGTCCCAGAGACTTCCATATTCTGGAACAAACTACCCATTCATGTCAAGCAAAGCTCCTCATTGGCCCTCTTTAAGAAAAGCCTTGACGACTGGATGGAAAATAAAAAATTCACCCCGGGGATCACTTCTGCAGCACTGCTTGGCAGAGGCACAGGAAAATAATTTTCTTGGGTGGCAAAAGCCAGGGAACCTTTTTGGCTAGTCTTATATAGGCCCCATGGCCGATAGCCTAGTACCTACCTATGAACCTATGAACCTATAAAATGGAGTCTCATCCTCAGCCAAGGTAAGTATCAGTGTAGTGGTGGTGGGGGTAGTGATTTAGTATCAATGGTCAAGTATTAGTGTGGTTGATGGTGGAGTAGCCTTTCTAGTAAAGAAAAATGCAAACCTTTCACCAACTATAATTACTAAACATAATGGTATCACTAACAATAAACTAAATTAGCTAATTTTCTAATTACTTTTAGGAAGTCCTTTCTGTGAGTCAAGTAACAGATTAAAAAAATCATCAAATTTCACTCATTTCCACAAAATAAAAATGAATTATTCTTGGTGACCTAAAATGTAGATCGGAATGGACAAAACAAATTCCTGCTATAGAGAAACTTCTCTTTGGTGCTAAATCTCTCAGTTGGTAACCAAAGTAAGAAAAGCGACATAACTCTAATACAAACATAAGCTATGCCTGAGATTTGCTTATGACAAATATTCCTCATAAAGCTATATTAGTACAGGCACTTCCAAGTATTCTTCATGATCATTGCTCAGATTTTTTTTTTGTTCTTTTAAATCGAATAAATCACCTTCAGTTGTACTTCCCTACTGATCAATGTCTGAATCTATTGAATCATTACTGCTTTTAGAAATGAGGACATCTCAGCTCACCTCTACCTGCATTTTTTAATTCATTTACCTCTATTCAGGATAAGCTCTTCTCTTTATCACAATAAAAGAGTAGCATGTAAAAGAACAATCTTATTAACTACTGATATGAAAACATTTTAGAAGACGCATGTTAATGCTTGGAAAAGCTAGAAGCAGGATCGTAGTAATTATACTAAACACACAGTATGCATTCAGCTAAAAGCTACTAGTAGGATAAAAATAAATGCAGTCATGTCTACATGAATACATGGAATGCATCCAATTTACTTTGATCAAACTAAACATTCCAGAAAACAATGAAATATTTAATTAATGCCACACAATTTCCAACCCCTTTCCAATGAACGCTTAAGCTAGAACACAATGAATATTAAGTATTTCCCCCATGACATTGCCTATTCCAAAAAATATTTAATTGCCCTACAAGCCCTGCTCCTAACACTCATTTGCATATGTACATACGAACTCCTTCTTTTTACATTTCCTACTTGAAGAAATGACACTAAATATGATTCTGCGGTCCACATGATCCTTCTAGAATTCTTAAAAATGAGATTTTATTTTCTAGACATTTAATGGCTTTGTTAACAGTAGCATCTATCTCATTGTTCAACATTCCTTAAAGAAACCAGTTTCCAAAACATCATGTCCTTTCTCTCTGTTTCCCAATATCAGTCATCTGTCATCTGCTCTTTGGTGAAAATTTTAGAAATAATTATGTATTACATCTGTCCTGTCAGGAGGCAAGGTAAGTCCCCTCTCTTATTCTAGAGGCATGCAGCTTTGTGTCTCTGGTAGGCATGTAGACCATCCACTCAGAGTTGTATCATGACACTCAGAATATGTAATCACAATGGTGAATGAAGGTTTTGGCATACTATGTACACCAGTATAAGAGGTGAAATTGTCATTGATCCAGACTTCATTCTAAAGATTAGGACCAGCCTGAGAAATCAAAATGCTGGGATATCCTGGATTTAGAAAACTACTCTACCATAAGCTCCATCATCAAAGAGTCAGGATCAGCAAACACAGTGCTTTAAACCTTCTTCAGCTTCAAAATATAATGGTGAACTTGTATGTTTAGATGTCAGTAGTACATAACTCTGAAACTCTAAATTTATACTCTGTAACAAAGCCATACACACAGACTTTAACTAAAGAAGAATAAGGTGCTAAATGTCAAGATTAGAACTCAAATCAGAATATCCTTTTTTATTTACTGAATTTTAAAACTTAAAACATCCATCTAAGCAATCACACAATGTCCGTAAATGACTATTCATTTCACTTCTCTTTGTGTCACAAAATAATGCCTTTTCTGTTTATACAGTGTATAGTTTACCTCATTTTCTCCCTTAACCTTCTGTAATATTCATTTTCTGACCAAGCAATAACTTCAAAACTTGTGATAAAGCATCCATCATTGTATTACGTTTATTGTACATTTCACCTGTACGTTAACAAGCTATACCTACTTATGTGCAAACAGTGTACAGTACAAATAAATATTCTATTCACTATACATAGATATCTTTCCTGTCTTTCACATTTTGGAAAGTCCAGTATTATTTACAGAGTATATCAACATATTCTACATTTTCCTTCCCAGTTGTGAATGACAGGTATCACATTTTTTTCTGTCTGCTGCAGCCAATTGCCAAAAATGATGCATGTTGCAATTCTTCTGCACTTCAACTGCAGAGAGCATGGCTTTATTATTTATTTGTGTTTCTTACAGTCTTCATCTTCAAACTTTCAATGAGGTGCCCTCCAGGAAAAAAATACTTTCTTTGGCTTCAAAGCCCTTTTAGACTTGTTTTTATTCCCTCACAACATTTACTAATTGCCATACAGCTGACTGCAAAGTTTTTATTATCAACCCATAATATAAATTATTCTTATTTTTTCCAAGTTTTCATATTTTCATTCCAATTTGTTAGTCTAACAGTTTACTAGATTGTTCACTGCCAAAGAATTACCTTTACCTTTCCTCCTTTTTCATCTTTCCTGTTACCATTCTGTGTAACAATTGTTCATATGTGCATATGTACATTACTTTTCTATGTTTCATTTACTGGCATTAATAACACAAAATGAACTATATAATATATGATAAGACCACACATACCTATACATCCTTTCATTTTAGTAGCATATAAGTGCTCTTTTTGAGTCACATATTAATGTCATAACAAAATCTTTAAAATGTTTTTTTTTTTTTTTGCCTTAAAATATGTTTTAGGAACATCAATGTGTTTAGGAATCCATTACCTCTCTTTTTTCCCTTTTAATACAAAACTTCAGTGGCAATTAAAATTTATGCAGTTGCAGTACCTCATATAACACTTCTCTACAACAAAAGTAAACACTAAAAATAACATACAAAGATCTTGATATGGAGTTTAAACAAGGATTCATCTACCACCTGTGGAGAAATCTCTGACTATTAACACAACAACCAAACAAAATATAATTCATTAACACCTGCAGTTAATTAATTTAATGTGCTAAAGTTACAGCATACTCTGTGAGTTTTTGTTATTGGAAGAATCAGTCCTAAAACATGCACAACCTGTCTCTCAACAAAACATTATTGGGTTTCCAGTAATTATTGTTGCTTCACAATCTGATACTTGTTTGAGTCTCTATAATGCCATTATCTTACCACTTACCTCTTGGAATGCATGAACAATTAAGCTATAGCCCAAGTGGTAAAGCTGGAAGAAGCAATATCTCATTAGGACAGAAACAAAGCAAGATGAGATTCACAAATTTGAAAACGGTATACCCAAGAGTTAGCAGAAAGCAGCATCAAACCTGGCACATACTCCCAACTCCACACTGTCTTCCAGCACTGCTCTCCTAACCATTCCATCAGAGGTTCTTTAATGGGAAAGGCAAGGCTTCTCCACTCAGGTTGTCTGCTCCTCCATTATGAGTGGAGTAATGTAAATGAGGGTTGAGCTATGCTGAGCCAGTGACTTAAAATGGGTAAAGCTGGCTGAAGCTGGAAAACAGAATGAGGCCTAGAATTTGGGCTAAATGATTCAGTTGAGAGGTACCCTGCAGATGTGATAGGTGCTACCACAAATAAAATAAAAAAAAAAACAAGTTCTGTGGGATCAGGCAACATAACGTGCTTTTTTCACACAGACTCAAGGAAACCCTCACTAAACACATATTATTTATATTAAATAACATGTTAGCATGTGTTCACATCTATGACCTATAGAAAGAGGCTTTATTAATCCAAGTCTACAAAGGAGAAGTGACATCAGACACAAGCAAATTTAGACCCATCTGCCTGACCATCATTCTAAGTAAAATTGTGGAGAGGTCACCATGGAGCTTATCCAAAACACTGGGGAGATACTTCTCTTAAATATGGAATAATATGAATTTGTTAAGAGAAAGCTAACCTTTTGAATCTTGTGCAATTCTTTGGAGAGGTAATATTGGCATTTAATGAAGACAGAGAGTGCATACTGCTTGTCTCAACATTCCAAAGGTATTCAACAGTATCCCACACAACAGGAATAATTTACAAATTAGTAGCATTACATTAGTGTTCCATGCATCCATAGGGGGTACCTGTCTGGCCTGACAGTGGTTGGCAGTAGTGTTCCACACACCTCTGTAGAGGTTATTGCTCTGTCTTAGCAGTGGTTGGCAGTGATGCTCCACATACATATCCATAGGTGTGTACTTGTATCTGCTTACAGTGGTTGGCAGTTGGGTTCCAAAGACATTTGAAGGGTTTACCTGTTCACCCTGATAGTTTTTGCAGTAGTGTTTTACACACATCCATAGGAGGTACCTATCTGTCCTGATAGTGGTTTGCAGTAATGTTACACACATGTAACCATAGGGGGTACACACACACACACACACACACACACACACACCACACACACACACACACACACACACACACACACACACACACACACACACACACACACACACACACACACACACACACACACACACACACACACACACACACACACACACACACACACACACACACACACACACACACACACACACACACACACACACACACACACACACACACACACACACACACACACACACACACACACACACACACACACATCCACATCCATTGGGGGTACCTGTCTGTCCTGACAGTGGTTGGCCATAGGGGGTACCTGTCTCCCCTGACAGTGTTTGGCAGTAGGTTCCACACACATCAATAGGGAGTACCTGTCTTTCATGACAGTGGTTGGTAGTAGTGTTACACACACACACACACACACACACACACACACACACACACACACACACACACACACACGCAGCTGTACTAGTTCTGCTTTTTTTTGGCTTATTCTTAGATATAAAAATGGGAAATTGGTTGTAGAAACTGAAAACTGATGAAGACTGAAAATTGGATACATACTTATTTCAGTAAAAAATGCTGAATTCTAAGCCTCTGGCAGAGACACAGAAGGGCAGAACTTTGATTACAGCACAGGTGACCTGAGCTTAATTAGCAACTTGGGTTATTGATGGTGTAGGCAGAGAGGATGAGCATGCCCATCCTGGTGATGGGTATGCATGTTTGGGAACATCTCGCTTTTGATGCCTGTGGAGAATAGGGATGCGTGTGGGCTACTGTCCCCAGAGAAGGGTCAGGGCTGTGGCTGAGTTACTCTGGAGGCAGGATGGCACTCTGACAATATACATCATTCTCTTGGATGGGACTTTTGCATGCAAGGGATGGGATAATAGGCACATAACAAATCATCCTCCTGACAGTGTGCTAAGATGCCTCAGTGTGCTCACCAGCTCTAATCATGGGCCAGAGAAAGTCCAAGGAGTGAGGTTTGGTATATCTGGTGATTGAGAAAACCCCCCTAAGAGCAGCTGATGGTTAGCTGTGATGAAGCTAAAAAATAAATAAATAAATAAATAAAAGATGCCAATTTCTCTAAGATGCTTTATATAAATACATACCTGATGCGGTTGTAATGACTCACTTTTAATGTCAGTAAACATACTATTATGAGACTTCACAAAACAAGACATAAATTATGATTAAAAATAAATGTTCATATCTTAAAAAAATGATACCATCATGAAAGATATAGGGACAGTGGTAGACAACATTTTAAACTTTAAACAGTGTGCATCTGTTAAGGTCAGAAAACCATATTCTGTATTCCACCTAATTCTAAAGAGCATATTTGGACACTCCAGAGATCATTGTATCTCTTTATTTCGTGATAATATGACCCATTGTTGAATACAATACTGCAATTTGTGGCTTTCGAACAAGCCACTTGAAAGAAATTGAAAAAGTGGAATGACTTCTTAACAGAAAAAGTCATATTGAACTATTCAGAAATGCATCAGGAACTGTCTTTATGTTTTCTTTTAATCAGCCTGGTCTGTACGCCACTCTTTGTTTGAAAGCCTATGGTTGCAAAACACTGCTGGAGGATCTAATATCTCATCATGGAACCTAATGGAAAAAAGTAAATATTATTAATTCAAAAAGTGGCATCTACATTATTGAACACTTTCCAATATTATGGATAAGCTTCCCATTACTATATCAGGAGAAGTAAGTGATTAAGTGCTAGAAAACAGCAACCCAACTTCTTCAAGGCCAGTAGAATGTAAACTTGACAACAGATCCTGTGAACATACAAACCTGTTTTTTGTCCTGTGAGATTTAACTAGAAGCTTGGAAATACAGTGTTAAGAATTCCGTAAGTTTGCTGTCTGAAAGCTGTAGCATGTATCACCTTAACAAGTACAGACTGGAAAATGCTATTTTGTTATATGCATTTTCTAAGTTTTTTCTTGGTAAAGAAGTTACTCTTATCTGCATAAATAGTAATTTTGGAATTGGTAATGCTGATGCAAAGCCTTGGATGGCTTGGCAACTTTCCCAAGGGTTACTAAATAGATGTAAAGTGAAGTCAGGATAATGCTTGAACCCCCAGCAGTGACAACAAACATACTTTTGGTGTGCTTCAAAGCTGTATGCCACTGCACAAGTCTATTTCATGTGCCAACACATGTTATTGTGATCTTTCCTGAGTATAAGCTGTAAAAGCAGTTTAACCTTTTCAGTTTGGAGCTGGCCTATAGGCTTTGCAAGGCTAGCATTCTTTCCTTGCATGTAGCATATGCATTCTCACCTGCAAGGGGTCACTCATAGGTCAGTGTAGCAATTGTATGTCAAACATACAAATACTATTTAGTTAAGTGTATTGAAGCAGATTACACTATTGTTCTTGCAGGCAAGCAGACACAGAGGGTACGTATAAATCCGTAGAGCAATTCTTCATGTCTGCATGCACGGAAATGCAATTTGTATTTTTATTTGCTGGCATCTTCCTGTTTTATATCTTTCAACTTTGATAGGGAGTATCCCTGTCTTATCCTCTTGATAAAGATACAGTACCTTAGTCGGATGCCTCATTTAGCTGTCCAGATTTTCACAGGAAGTCTGTTTTTTTTATTTATATTTTTGGCCTGCACCCCATAAAATTTCTGTTTTTCTCTCAAATCACTGAGGACTGAAGTCACTAAATGACAGACGTTTGAGTTTCAGAATCATATCCTTCAGAAAATGCACGCTGAAGCAAAATTTGTTATTCTGTAAACTTCCTAAGTTTGTGAGAGCAATATTTAAAATTTGTCCATAATTCTGGGCCTTTGTCCCCCAATAATATCATTTTTGTCAAGATTTCTTGTGTAAGAGGTTGAGAGGTATGTTTGCAAGTCAGGTTTTTGTCACTATGTATGTTAGGGAGCTCATGTGGCTTTTGTTCATTTTTTTTTAGGTTGATTCCATGGTAGTTCTTTACTTATACAACTTATTATGCATTTTTATTTATTTACTTTATTACTTCTTACGTTTTACTTTTATTATATGTATGAAGCATGCTAATAAGTTTAACTGAAATCTGAAACTTAAAATTATGTTGTTTATCCTTTTCACTATATGTATCATTGTAATCACAAAGTCTGCCTTCCTTTAAATGAGACTTTAAGCCAAGGTCCTTCTACCACTTCTGGCACTAGGGTACACTTTCTTTCAGATAAGACTTTAAGCCAAGGGCCATACCTCTCAAAATCATAGAGCAGGAAATCTGGACAAAGCCATAAATAATGAGGGGAGGGACAAAGGTCCAAAAATAGGGACACTTTTTAAATACTATTCTTACAAACCTAGAAAGTTGATAGAATAACAGGTTTTACATTAGCATGTATTTTTATGAAGGATATGAAGTCTGAAACTCAGTTGTCTGTCATTATTTTCTGACTTCAGCCTTGAATGATTTGCCAGTGATTTTGCCAGAAAACCACAATTTTATGAGAAACAGACCAAAAATATTAGGCAAAAGTCTGGACATTCTGTGAAAATCTGTACTGATGAGAGGTATGCAGCAAAGGGCCTTCTACCATTCTTGTCACTAGGGTACCACAGTACTGATGAGCTGTGCTTTGTTTCTTCAGGTAAGACTTTAAAATGAGGGCCCTTCTACCACTCCTGATACTAGGGTACTGCAGTACTGATGTGGTATGCATTCCTTCAGATGAGACAGTAACCCAAGAGCCATTCATATAATACCTGGCAGTGGTGTACCTTTCATATGAGAGATTAAACCAAGGGTCATTCTACTACCACTCCTGACATTGCTGTATCTCTGTTATTATGAAGTATGCTTTCCTTCCAATGAGGTATTACACCAAGACCCCTTTTTACCATTTCTGGCACTAGTGTGCCACTGTACAGATGGTGGTGTGCCTTCCTTCAGATGAGTTATTAAAACAAGGGCCCTTCTACCTGTCCTGACATTGTGCACCACTATATTGATGGGGTGTGCCTTTCTTTTGATGAGACATAAAACCAAGATGCTTATGTGATGATATGAGCAAGTGCCAGCATAGCCAGCTGGAGTTTTGTAAAGAATGATATGTTATTTGAATATCAAACTGATTTATACAAGCTGCTTGTGTTACAAATATATTAGAACTGTATGTCATTTGTATATCAGACTGATTTGTACAGATGCTTGTGCTGAAAATGTTTTTGTGAGTTTTGCTTGTGTTAAAATGTATCAACAGTGCACCCTGCTAAAATGAAAAGAAATGTACATGTGTTATTGTAACTCAATTAAATATATATGTTTTAATAGAGGATACTAGGACAGCAACGGTTAACCAGCTAGCATGCTTTAAGAAAAATAAGGGAAATATAAATGAGCTATTAAACCATTAAAACAGTACCCCACAGTGCTGAATAGGACCAGGGACTTTAGGTCTGGAAAAAGCCTTTGTTCATTAGCTCGGTAAAATGAGGGGAAGCCCCAGGCACTGCCATAAACATTTAGATGTGTATTGTAGACATCTATTCTAAATTCCTGTCTCAGCTTCAAAGGGGTATACTGTGAGAACTTAGAGTCAGGTGACCAGATGTGGTCATTCTGCCAGCCCTCTTGGAAATTATATTTTAGATATTACAAAAATGAATCTCAGAGTTTTGAGTATTTTGTTTGAGGGCCTGACTAGAAAGATTGTTCACGTATTTCATCTTGCCTTGCCCAAGTATTTTATTAGGGAACAGTAAATTCTCTTAGATTCAGTCAGGAATATAGTGAAGCTTAGTTTAGAGAGTGTTTTTCTTTATTTGTATGAGTCTGTCCATCAAAATTAATTTCAATATTTTCTGTGATTAGAACTATGTGGCTTACTATAAATATATATTCAATATTTTCATGTTGTTTTATTCTTATTATTAAATATATTTAAAACTTTTATTGTGGCTGATCCTTGTAGAAAGTATCTACCCTTAGAGAGCACTTATATTTAGTTGGTGACACTGTGTGGGCCACTCCAAAAGGCCTAGATGTCTTGGTCAGCTACTATCATTTGTGTTAATATTAACTTCACTCGGAATAATTGGATATCCTTTCAAGAGCCTTATAGTAGCTGACTGGTGGCAGTGAATCTACCTTGTAGTCTGGGAAAAGTTAGTAGAGTGGGTAATCTGTGCCAGCCTTTCCCAGGTGTGTGTGTGTGTGTGTGTGTGTGTGTGTGTGTGTGTGTGTGTGTGTGTGTGTGTGTGTGAAAATTAAATCTTAAAGTGTGTGTGTGTGTGTGTGTGTGTGTGTGTGTGTGTGTGTGTGTGTGTGTGTGTGTGAAAATTAAATCTTAGAGTGAGTGAGTGTGTGTGTGTGTGTGTGTGTGTGTGTGTGTGTGTGTGTGTGTGTGTGTGTGTGTGTGTGTGTGTGTGTCTACTTGGGACAGGGACACAAAGCACTGGGTTCACAGAAAGAGTGCTTGGGGACTTGGCTTGGACAGTCGGCTGAGGACCTAACCCTGAAGCTGTACCAGTGGGGAGTCTTATTGGGGAACTGAAGCGAGATAGATATAGAGAATCCAGACCCGTGGTGGGTGTGTTCCCTGTGTGATCTTAAGGGAAATTATAATTGATGCAGGAAGGGCTGCATCTGGAAATACTGAGTTTATCCATTTGTATTCCAAGTGCACGTCCCTCTCCAGTGTCAGTGGTGAGGATTCAGGCTCCTTGATTACTGGCCCAGCATGGGGACATCACATATTGGTGGTAGTTGTGGCCATCAAGTAGTGGCAGCAGTGGTGGGCATCACAGCTTATACCATTCCTGGCACTGGTGTCGCAATGTACTGATGGGGGTCTGTCTTCATTCAGTTAAAGCTTTAAACCAAGGGCCCTTCTACCACTTTTGACACTGGTGTCTTTCTTTGGGTGGCAAGGTGGAACTAAATAAGGGCAAGGCATTGTGCCAGGTTTGGGTGAGTCTGTTTGGGTGTGTGTGTGTGTGTGTGTGTGTGTGTGTGTGTGTGTGTATGTGTGTGTGTGTGTGTGTGTGTGTGTGTGTGTGTGTGTGTGTGTGTGTGTGTGTGTGTGTGTGTGTGTGTGTGTATGCCATTTATTACCACACGTTTTGTCACTTTGCTATTAGTTTTAAACACTGTGAGTTAAGGAATTTGAAATAAGAGATGTGCTATATTATATTATTTATTTTTGTTTGAAAGAGAAACCTCAAAGGCTAGTGACAAAGATTGCCGTTGCCTCAAAATTCCTGAAAGACATTTTGCCACAAAATTAGATGTTTTGATTTTATAGTCAAGGGTATAGGCAAGGAAATATCAAGTACTCCTCAATGTTCAAATTAATTCTGAAAACATAATTTTGACTGATTCTAGGACTTATGTATTCTACTTCAACAGTTATATTTATTGCTTTCATTTATGTTATAGTTATCAGGATGTAAAGTGTTTTTTATCCCATTTTCAGTAGAGACACAGGGAGAAGATCTCCAGTATATTACTACAGTTGCACCAGCAAAAGAAATAAAATATTAAAAGAATGTATAATGCATGCATAAAAGTACCTCCTATGAAATAGTTAAACATTTTTGCATTTCATAAGGAGCTACAAATGGTACACAGTATTTTCATTCCATTGAGGTTTACTACTCACCAACATATTACAGATGCATATTGAGATACCAGCTGCAGGTAAGTAAAGCATTTGGATAACAGAAAAATATGCAATCTGGTGTGTATATACACACACACATATATATATATATATATATATATATATATATATATATATATATATATATATATATTTATATACATACAGTGAGGTGGTCTTTGCCTATTGGTTTTCTGTTCACCTTTTGAGCAAATATTTACAGAGGATACAGATAAAACAGTACTCATGTAGTACATTGTGTATAACAAATGTATTTATTCAGCTGTAAAACTTATTATGCTCATTTGCAGTAATGTTTCTTGAGATTATGACTCACTGATAGCAGATCTGAGTGCACATAGCTGTATAGACATGAATTCTTATAAACAATACATGCATTCTTTATGAATATTTTATTGTTTTATATTAATAATGTATAGGTCAGTGCCTGGCTAGCTGCCCTTATGGGACATTTTAAGCCATGCCAACTTTTCTTGTTGTGATCGAATTAACTTATCCCATTTGATTAGAGACTTGCCTAACCCATCCCATGTGGATAATTGAATATTACTCCTAATGAGAATAATTGGGATTATACCATACATCATTTGAGGGGACCCATGCATGGGATAAAACATTTAAGGGCTGCCTCTGCCCATTAAAAGCACAAGGGGCAATACTGGGGTAAATTTTCTGTTTCCCATCCATAGACCCAAATTGTGTTTGATTATGGACAGGGATGAGCTTTGTTTAATGTGGCTAAGAAGTCTGTATTAGACCAGTGATGTCCTCTGTGATATATACCTGTCCCTCCAAACCATCCTGTTGACATTGCAGAAGAGGTTTAGATCCCTAGACCGAGTATTTCTGATGCCATTGAACTTACTGATGTGCAAAAAAGCTATCAATATTAAGTCAGAAGATGCCTTGTATGCCAAACACAGGTCACCTCTTTTCAGTTTGCAGGATACATTGCATAGTTACAGGGCCTTGAGTCAGTCCACATAGGACATGTTGTTAATGATAATTCATGATTAATGACAGTAATTTAGATGATTGTTGGGCAGCTGCATACATTTTTTTTTACAACGCATGCAAATTAAGAGAGGGTGATTTTTTTTCTTTGGTTGTTTGTATATCAAGTTGTTGCATGGCATAGATCATGAAAAAAGTTATGTCCAAAGGGGAAAAAGTAGCAGAAATGAAACAGTGGAGTCAGCAAAAGCAATTAGCATTTTTTTGTTGTTGTTTCTTGTAGGCTGATTAACAACTTATTACAAAATATGTGAATGTGAACGTGTGTATTGTAAATATACATGTTTTTATTAAGCATACGTGCCATTGCCGTAGGCCAAAGGACACTTTTTTGGGAGAGGCTACATGACTTGTATAAGAGCTTGATGTATGAATTTGAAATGTATAGTTGTAATGCATGCCTGAATATAGTAGTGAAGATCACTAAAGGATAGAAAATGAGAGGCATGAAAACTTCCTCCTAGTTCTGACGGCAACACTTCCATTATTGGTGGGGGGTTGGGGATGAGAGATTCTTTTCATTGGCCATGCCTAGCAAAGAAGTTAATAGATGGAGAAACTAACAATTCCCACAGCTGTTCTTGGGAGACACGCCAAATGGAAGCTTTATTATTCTCCACCCCTCCCAACTATGTAAAAGTCAGCTCTGGGAGTTTTGTATGCTGATAGAACACAAGGGTGGCTGTCAGATTTCAGACAGAGCGTAATAATCTGATTATTAGCCATGATGCAAAGTAAAACTGTGCTTCCTGGTCTAGTGAATATAAAAAGAACAGAAAGCTGTCTTTTTCCACACATATACTTTCTACATCCTTACAGAACTTGCTGCGTGCAGGAAGCTAGAAGAGTATTAGTAATTCCGTTTTTGTATACCATTGATGCCCTGGCATTGAATAATGGTCTTCTGGTTTGTATATTTTATTTATTTATCTATTTATTTATTGCCGTTGGTTTACCAGGATAGTCCATTGGGCCATAAAGAACCCGTTTTCAATGGAGTCCTGGGGAGAAAAGCTCCATAACAGAAGGTATTTTCAACATTTAACAGTTACAATATTAGTACAGAGAGTTATTAATATTGTGTAAACAAACAAATGTAGAACTCATCAATTAGAATAGCAGTCATAACAGTTAAAACAATAGGAAGAAATGTACTAGAATTAAATAAATGTAACATAATACTGATTAGAGAATAAATGTCATAGGTATAGAAGTAGAATATGGTATTGAGGGTGAAATAAGTAGAGTTAGTTATGTGGGGTGGGAACAAGAGCATAGACAGACAGAGCGTAATAATCTGATTATTAGCCATGATGCAAATCATGCAAATGTGTATTTATAGTTAAAGGTGTTTTCAAAAATGTTTCACTTTATTTACCTTTATTTTTATATTCTGAATGTTTATTATATCCTGTAATGTTACAACGAAGTACTCAGGCGCACATTTACTTGATGTTATGTAGCTGCGTGCAGTACAGTAATGTTGTAGCATGGTTTTACTACTACCTTATGTCTGTTTTATTTCTGTGAAAGATCTTTTTGGCTAGTTTGTTTAACTGGTTACCAAATTAATAAATTGAATGAAAAAGTGATTACTGACTTATATAGCAAGCTTTTCTAATATCTGATGCTAACATAACACAATATGAATGCTGAACAACTATAACCTTTAATTTTCTTTTGAGTATAACAGGTGATAGCATATTTTCTGAAGATTTATTAATGCTATTCCATAAGCACAGGGCAGGGTCTCCATAACTTAAAATGTCCTTCTGTATCACTGTTGCAGTATTCTTCACCTTAGGGATCTCATGTGAAGGATAGCCCAACATCTGGCCAGTATACCAAAGCCTTTAAATCTTGTATGTGCTGTGCATCACAAGTATGCTCCTCACACAGGATGTAGGGCATAAAGTTGACAAACAGACGCAATTACCCAGAACTGAAATGCCCCAGTAGAAAACAGTCTCCAGAGGACAAAATGAGACTATGCACATCCAAGGAGAGAAAATGCCGATGTAAAAAAGGGGGCCCTCACCCAGGAAGGTGACCCAATCGAAACTCAAAAGAAACAGAGGGATGGATGGAGGGACGGAATACTGCAACAGTGAAGAGAAAGACATCTACTGTTATGGTAAGATTTTACACAACTGTACTATGTCCTTCTACATCACTCTTGCAGTAATTATTCAACTTAGGGAGAGTACAAAAACTCAAGCAAAGGAGTGGAGGTGAAAGGCTGGGAAGAGCCTTCAACAAACCCATGCAGGATGGCACTAGCAAAACCTACTCTGGTCCTGGAGACCATATATAATTTATAATGCTCAGTAAAGATATGCACTGAAGACCAAGTAACAGCTTCAAGGATGGAAATGGTATCCAAACCCTTGAAGAAAGCACCAGAAGAGGCAACAGCCCTAGTGGAGTGAGCTCTGGTGGAAGTAGGCATGAAAAAAATACATAAATGGCCTTATATATCCAGGATGAGACAGTTTGTTAGAAACAGCCAAACCCGATGTCCTGGGATGAAAAGAAACAGAAAGCTTCTCAGACTTACAAAAGTTCTTAGTTTTTTCCAAATAATACCTGAGCTGTCTGTGAAAATCCAAGGTATGCAGGAACCTTTCACTAGCAGACTGAGGGGAAGGAAAAAAAGGAAGAGAGTTGTACTGTCTGATTCAAGGACAACCCATTAGCAACCTTGGGCATAAAGCAAGGGTTAGTACGAAGAGACACCCTGCCTCTATGAAATATCAAAACAGAAGGCATGGCCATAATGGCCTGAAGCTCAGAAACCATCTGAGCATAAGTACAAGACAGCCACAAAACAGTCTTCCTGGTACAGTGTTGCAGGGTAGCTGATCCTGCAGGCTCAAAAGAAGCCTGGGTCATTTTTTTCAAAACAAAGTTAAGGTCCTAGGGAGGAGGAATAAGTTTTCCTGGGGGCCTCAAATGTAAGACATTTTTGAGAAACTGTTTAACCTCAAAACAAGAAGGCAAAGGAGGATTTAAGGGCAGACAAGCAGAAATAGCTGACATATGGGCACTTGCAAAAGAACAGGCCAAGCCAGACTGGAGCAGCTCACACAAACAGGAGAGGACCAGATGGACCCCACTGAAATGGGGTCCCTGCTACAAAAATGGCACCAGACCAAAAATCTTTTCCATTTGGACATATATGATTATCTGGTTGCAGGTTTTCTTGCCTCCTGTAAAAGCTTGAGCACGTCCTCAGAAAACAGGCGCCTAAAAAGGATCAAAACCCTATCAACTAAAGTATCAGTTCAAGAGTGAACAAGTGAGGATGGATGAGTGACCCCTTGTCCTGCGTGAGGAAATCCAGCTGGTGAGGTAACTTGTGGTGATTGCCCCTGTCAGATGCATTAACAGGGGGAGCCCATGCTGTCTTGGCCAAAAGGCAGTCACTAGCAAGATTTTTACTGAGTCAGCTGAATCTTCTGCAGAACTCTTGGAAGTAGAGGAAGGGGGGGGGGCATAGAGAAACATCCCCTTCCAAGGGAAAGAAAGGATGTCCATCTTCCACACCAGATGGCATGGCACTCTGGAACAGAAAAGAAGGAGCTGACTGTTCAGAGTGAAGGCAAAAAGATCTACCTGAGGAGTACTCCACCAATGGACTGTGTCCAGAAACACATCTCTGTGAAGCATCCATTTGTGAGCCTGTATTTTGGACCTGCTCAAAGAGTCTATCACTAAATTGTGTTCTGAAGGAGTATACACTGCCCAAAGAGCTTGTTGATAACTGATAGCCAGATCCCAGGCCTGAAGAGCCAGACCACAAAGAAGATAAGACTTGTTGCCCCCTTGCTTTCTGGCATGCCGCATCACTGTGGTGTTGCCTGTGTAAACCTTCAGAGGGCCTGCAGAGAGCATGGGGTGAAAAGCCTGAAGGGCCAGAATCAGAGCTCTCATCTCTTTGATGTTGATATGGTCTGACTTCTGATGGGGGTGCCAGAGACCCTGAACTTTCAGGTGACCACGGGAGGCCCCCCTGATGGCTGAGGCATCGCTGAACAGTTCTTGAGAAGGAACTGAAGGCTTACAGGGCAGGTCTGGGTTGAGGGTAAGTTGCTGAATTCTTCACTCAAATTGCTAGTTGAGACAAGGAAGGAGAGGCACTATGAAATCCAGAGTGTGGCAATGCTGAAGCTAACCTGACTTGAGGTACCACTGAAGCTTCCACATGTACAGTCTGGCAGGAGGGAGCATTGGAATAGAAGAGGCTGTGAATCCTTGGGCCTGAAGAAACTCTCTGGCTAGAATGGCAGGCAGAGGAAGAAGAGACTGAAAGAAAGCTATCAAAGAAAGCCAACATCAGTATGTCTGAGTCCTGCAGCCCAGATACACATCATCCTTAGAGGGAGTCAAGACAGACTTTTGCAAGTTGACAGTGAACCCCAGACTTTGAAAGAGAGATATGGTGAATTCCAAAGCTTGTAACAGGCAACTGGGAGAAGGTGCTTGAATCAGCAAGTCATCTAAATAAGGAAAAATCTGAATGCCTTGGAGCCTGCAAAAGGTAATCACAGGAGCTCGGCATTTTGTGAATACCCTTGGGTCAGTAAATAGGCCAAATAGCAAAGCAGAGAACTGAAAATGAGAGGAAGAAACAGAGACATGTATAAACCTCCTGACAAGAGGGTGAATAGAAATATGAAACTAAGCATCCTTCAGATTAGAGGATGCCAGAAAAACCTGGGGCTGCAACAGAGGAAAGAGGGTTTGAGGAGAAAGCACCCAAAAATAAGAAACCTTGAGAAAGGTGTAGAGCCAGGAGAGATCCAGAATAGGCCTCCAGGAGTCTTCCTTTTGAGGAACTAGGGACATTCTGAAGTAAAATCATTTTCCTACTTGGGAAGGATGGACAGGCTGAATAGTTCCCTGGTCCACCAGGGACCCAAGAACCTCTGAGAAATGAGGAAGCTGTTCTCAAGTAGGCTGAGGAATCCCTGTAAAAAGAGGGAGGGAGTTCCACACCATGAAGTAACCCTAACAGATGATGAACAGATCCCAAGAATCTGAGGAGATGAGTTGCCAGTTTGTAAGACACAGGGAGATTAGTAAGACAGTGGGACAACCAAAGGGACAAAAAAAACTGGCTGAGGGTTGGGGGGGGGGCAAGGTGTCAAAGAGAAGTAGGCTTGCCAGATAAAGGAGGCTTCTGAGCTACAGGAGCCTGAGAACACTTAACAGGAGGAGCTTGTCTACCACTCTTCCTGTCTTTAGTGGCCTGACGAGGCTGCCTGTGAATAAAAGCTGACCTACTAGGATAGTTTCTGTGGAACTTAGGGACATGGGCCACAAAAATATGTTTAAGATCCTGCAGAGCTTTACCTTTTTCTTGAAGAGACTTAAACATATTATCAGCAGCACCCCAAAGTGATTTTTATTATCCAAAGGCGCATTTAGAAACTTGGTCTTAATGTCTTCAGGTAATGACTGCAGGTGAAGCCAAGAGTAATTCCTCATGACAGACTCAAAGGCAACAGCTCTAGAAGAAGCATCAGAAGCATCACAGCTGCATTTGATAGAGTGGTGAGCAACCTGAGAAGTACAACCCAAAGTAGATAGAGCAGAAAACTTATCTTCAGGGTCATAGATGTCAGATATAACCTGACAAGCCTGGGCAAGCAAGGCCAGAGCATATCTGGTCATGTGGGTCTGGTAGTTGATGGGCGTAAAGGCCAAAGTGAAAGCAGTATAGACCTTCTTACCAAGTTTCTCCATGGCTCTACTATCCTTATCTGAAGTCAGAAGCATCGTAGAGGGCAAAAGCTGAGAAGGCTTTGTCAGAGGAGACCGACACGACAGCAGGATCAGCAGAAGGACACTTAAACAGGAATTGACAATCCTCAGGAACCTTATAGAACCTGTCAGGTTTCTTTGGAGCAAGGGACTGAGAATCAGGAGTCCTAGAGAGAGCCATAAAGATGCCTAACAAAGCAGCCAACACAAGAGGTACTGTGGAAGGTTAAGAAATGTCAGACACCTGAAAAGAATCCCTCTTAAAGTATTCCATCATTCTGGCTACTCTGTCTGCAAAAGACAACTCCTCAAAAGGAAAGTCAGGGCTAATGGACTCCTGTTCATCAGAGCCATAAGCCAAAGGAGAAGGCATCTGAGAAGAGTAAGATAAGGACCCTTCAGACTCTGAATCCTTATCTGGGGGATCAGGTTCTCTAGGCCTTTTAGAAGCAGTTGAAGTCCAAGGGGGGGGAGGCCCAGAAAATCCTTTGGGAGGTTTCAGGGCCATTAAGACCCTGAGTAAACTCCTGCCATTCCCTTTGGAGGTCCTTGGGATGTACAAAAGTTGACTCGTTTATTTCTTCTTGGAAGGGACATCAGCCCTAACAAACACTGGAGGCACTGAGCCCTGAAGAGATTCAATAAGAGTACCTGGAACCTCTTCCCTGACCAGAATATGAGTTGTGTGTGAGCTCAGATAATGCCACAGCTGCATATCAAGGTTTTATGAAGTGGGTGGGCAGAATGGGTTTGAATTTGTTTGCCTTTTGTGTTTCTTATTTCAAGAGTAAGGTGATTCTAGAGTGTTCAAATCCAAAACGAGAACATGAGTCATAAAGCTTATTGAATAGTTACTTGGATGGGAGCCTGGTGAAATATAGGTTTTTTTTAAGGATCTGAGGAGGAAGAAGAGGAGAAACTCTCCAGGTGATTGTACTAACTGGAGATAAGCAGTTAGGTTTGCAAACTAATTTTTTGAACCAGGTGTACTTGTGCAGATGTAAAGAAATAGTTAAATGGTAGCCAGCCAAATTCCTGAAATGAAAGGGAATGGTTGTCTCAGCTTTTTTATGCAAAAGCTATTGTAAGCTTGTTCAATGTTGTTTATAACAGTAGAGTTTAGATAAGTCCAACAGTGGGAAGAATACAAGAGAGAAGGGAGAAAGTATGATCTGGCTACACCAGCTACAGCTTTATCTCTTTGGAATGTTTTGCTCTGTACAGCTTGCCTAAAGTGAAACTGTTTTTGTTGATTGCCTTTTGTATGTGAATATTGATCCTGAGCTGGTTATCAAGGGTTATTCTGCATAACTTGCATGTGTTCACTTCCCCAGTGAAAAAAGAGCCACTTGAGGTGATACAGAACTCTTACAACTGATATGGCTCATGAATATTGTGCAAATATCCCTACAGCCACCATCATTCCTTGATCATGTGGGACAGGGGCCTTCTATTGGTGGCCATCACTCTAAAGGAGTAGTCAGGAACCTTTCACTGCTATAGCCACTGCATGAGAACTTGGCAAGTGGGTCACAGCAGCACAGGGCAGTAACTTTCACAGCTACAGTTGCAGTGAGCATGGGCCCTTACAGATATAGCTGCACTGAGCATGGGCCCCTCAAAATTAGAGCAGCATAGAGCACTGTCCTTCACAGCTACAGCTGCACTAATCATGAGCCCTTACAGATATAGCTGCAATGAAAGTGGACATTTGTAAATCATCAAGGGACTTCCTACATGTTATGATTCTATGGTCACTGAGCTGCTGCCCTCCAGCCCTTCACTTTTTTAATTATTTATTCCACCAGGTAAACTCCACTAGGCACAAGACCCTCTTTTTGACATCAGTTTGGAGATGTTAGTCTTGTTAAATGGCCCAATTATAAGCACAAAATATACAAGAAGAGATTAAGGGCATTAGATCCAAGACTACGGATAAAAAACTTGCTAACAAGTCATAGCCTTAGTTATATATGCTATACTCCAACACATGTGGAAGAAGTGGGATGTATTTAGTGCTGGAGTAACTCCTAAAAGATGCCAAAGGCATAGCGCTGGAGTTCCATTTAACAGAGGCCAAAGGTGTAGTGCTTGAGTAACTTCTATCAGATGCTAAAGGTGTAGTGTTGAGTAACTTCTAACTGAGGCCAAAATACATAATGCTAGAGTAACTCCTTACAGAGACCAAAGGCATAGTTCTAGAGTAACTCCTAAAATATGCCTAAAGCATAATGCTGGAGTACCTTCTAATAGAGGTCAAAGGTGTAGTGCTTGAATAACTTCTAACAGAGGCCAAAGGTGTAATGCTGGAGTAACTTTTAACAGGGGCCTTGGAGTAGCGCTGGAATACCTTCTATCAGATGCCAAAGGTGTAGTGCTGGAGTAATTTCTAACAGAGACTAAAAAAACATAGTGTTGAAGAAACTTATAACAAAAACCAAAGGCATAGTGCTGAAGAAATTTCTAACAGAAATCAAAAGGCATAGTGCTAGAGTAACTCCTTACAGAGACCAAAGGCATAGTTCTAGAGTAACTCCTAAAAGATGCCAAAGACATAGTGCTGGAGTGCCTTCTATGAGAGGTAAAAGGTGTAGTGTTGAGTAACTTTTAGCAGAAGCCAGTGGTGTAGTACTCCAGTAACTTGTAACAGGCTAAAGGTGTAATGCTGGAGTAACCTCTAACAGAGGCCATTGGAGTAGTGCTGGAGAAGCTTCTAACAGATGCTAATGGTGTAGTGTTGAGTAACTTCTAACACAGGCCAAAAGGCACAATGCTAGAGTAGTTCCTTACAGAGACCAAAAGCATAGTTCTAGAGTAACTGCTAAAAGATGCCAAAGTCATAGTGCTGGAGTACCTTATAACAGAGGCCAAAGGTGTAGTGCTTAAGTAACTTCTAACAGAGGTCAAAGGTGTAATGCTGGAGCAACTTCTAATAGAGGCCATTGATGGTGTGTTTGAGTAACTTCTAACAGAGGTTAAAAGGCATAGTACTAGACTAACTCCTTACAGAAACCAAAGACACAGTGCTGAAGAAAATTCTAACAGAACTCAAAAGGCATAATGCTTGAGTAATTCCTTACAGTGACCAAAGGCATATGCTGGAGAAATTTCTAACAGAGATGAAAGGGTTAGTGCTAGACTAACTCCTTACAGAGACCAAAGACATAGTTCTAGAGTAACTCCTAAAAGATGCCAAACGCATAGTGCTGTAGTACCTTCTAACAGTGGCCAAAGGTGTAGTACTCAAATAACTTCTAAGAGTGGCCAAAGGTGCAGTGCTCAAGTAACTTCTGACAGTGGCCAAAGGTGTAATGCTGGAGTATCTTCTAACAGAGGCCATTGGAGTAGTGCTGGAGTAGCTTCTAACAGATGCTAATGGTGTAGTGTTGAGAAACTCCTAACATAGGCCAAAAGGCATAGTGCTAGAATAACTACTTGCAGAGACCAAAGGCATAGTGCTAAAGTAATTTCTAACAGAGACCAAAGACTTAGTGCTAGAGTAGCTCCTTACAGAGATCAAAGGCATAGTTCTAGAGTAACTTCTAAAAGAAGCCAGAAGGCATAATACTGTTGTACCTTCTAACAGTGACCAAAGGTGTAGTGCTCAAGTAACTTGTAATAGAAGCCAAATGTGTAGTGCTTGAGTAAATTCTAACAGAAGCCAAAGGTGTAACGCTGGAGTAACTTCTGACAGAGTCCATTGGAGTGGTGCTCAAATAACATCTAATAGAGGCTAAAAGGCATAGTGCTAGACTAACTCCTTACAGTGACCAAAGACATAGTGCTAAAGAAAATTCTAACGTAACTCAAAAGGCATAGTTCTAGAGTAACTCCTTACAGAGACCAAAGGCACAGTGCTGGAGTAACTCCTAATAGAGACCAAAGACATAGTGTTGAAGAAACTTCTAACAAAGACCAAAGGCATAGTGCTGGAATAATTTCTAACAGAGACCAAAAGCATAGTGCTAGATTAACTCCTTACAGAGACCAAAGGCACAGTGCAGAAGAAAATTCTAACAAAAGTCAAAAGGCATAGTGCTAGAGTAACTCCTTACAGGGGGAAAAGATTTAATACCTGCAGGTAATGGACTGATACCAGGTTTTGGTTTGTTTTCTTCTTCCATCCTTTAAAACATGGAAATAATGTTAGCTATATACCTGATTGTTCTCTTATGCAGCCCAAGAGATAATTCAGTATGCTGTGTGAGGGCAGCTATTCAAACACAGGTATTGGGAATGTCTGGCTTTGGGTGGTATGCATGACACATCGCTATTCTGTGAAAAAGTAAAGAAAACAATGCACTATATGCTAAAATACACAAACTAAACATGAACTAAAGATCTACACTTCAAAAAAGAAAAATGGTACTGACAAAGCCAGCTGTTATTTATAAAGCTTAATGCAAAACACAAACTGTAATGCTGTGACTACTGCTGAGGGTGCAACCCAGAAAACATACAGTCAAATCACCACTTCCCACAGTGTATCACACACACACACACACACACACACACACACACACACACACACACACACACACACACACACACACACACACACACAATAGCTGTAGGTGGTGGAGCTCATGTCCAAAGGAATGTTAGTAAAAACATTATTGCCATACTAGGGATCTGCCTGTGGTATACAGTGGAGGTGTGAGATTCTCCCACGCTTTCCCAAAGGAAAACATCAGCTGCTTTTTTCTCCATTCCCTGACTAGCTCACTGGTGTCTGAATAATGTAATCTAACTCAGGTCTACAAGCTCCAGAGATTTACACCATCCTACTGTGCAAGTGAGCCAGCCATTGTATGTCTGATTGTTGACTGCAACTTCTGTGTGTCTTATATTTGAAGAAGCTCTCTAGGTTAGGGTAACTTTTTTCTTTGATACCATAATACTTCATCAAATACCAGTTATGTTAGTATTTTCCTTAGTAGATTTATTTATTTATTTATTTCCATTTTGGTGAGTACATTAACTCACAGTAAGATAGTTTACCATTTTCTAGGTGAGATTTCAAGACAAATAAAAAGAAATAAAGATTGCAGTTGCATACTAAAAGTGACTACTGAAGTCCATCCATAAAGGATGGAAAATATAAAATAAACAGAAAAAAGGTAGGACCATAACTTATATATACAAATATCTATATCTATAGCTATATATGTATCATCTCTACCTATATATATATCTACCTATCAATATATAGATAGATAGATAGATAGATAGATAGATAGACAGATAGATATAGATATCAATATCTATATCTATTTGGTATTCCAATGAATTTATTTATTTAACATTTGTTTACAGGGAAACTCAACTTGGAACAAGTACATTTTCAGCGGAGGCCGGTGGAGAAACCTAACATATACATATTTTAACATCTATGTTTTACTCTATGAAAGTTAATATGCTAAGTGGAATGATCACTTATGGAATCCTGATCCAAACAATCCCTGAGAATCATTGACAAGTGTGTACACTTAACATTTAAATTAAGGCTACACAATACTATGTTTTAGCGCAATGAGCAGCAGTGCTCACTGAATATACACCCTGCTAAGGAAACGTACACTTTTATCAACACCTTTTCATGGCCAGCAGAAGTGTTAGTGGCTACAAAAAGGTACATGGAAACTCGAGCACACAGTGTAAACAAAAGAGTAAGCGAGCATGTGCAGACACCTAATACAAAACAAGAGCAAGTTTATTGACAGAACTAAGATGCATGGGAAGTTACATGGGGGAGTTGTACACATAATACAGTGAGATTAGAGCTGCAATAAGAAACAGGGGAGGATAAACAGGGAAATGTGCTTAGATAATTTAGTAAAATGTGCTTATTTCACAAAGACCATTTTTAACATAAATACTTTCATATTGATGTAATAATAATTAATCCTGTTCAGAATTATTGGCCCATGCACATAAATAAAAACAGGCATGCTAGCAAAGCAACAGTGTAACAAGGGGAGTGAATGTGATATAAATGTCAAAAAGATGCTCATCTGAGATAGCAGTTAGCAAGGATACTAGACACAGCAGGGGATAGTTGTATGTACTGCAGTTATTGCATGTAAGATGTATATATAGGGACACTAGTTACATCAAGGGATTGTTGGATATATTGCAGTTATAGCATATAAGATGTATATACAGGGACACTAGACACAGGAGGGGATAGTTGTATATACCGCAGTTATTGCGCATAAGATCTATATACAGGGAAACTAGATACAGCAGGGGATAGTTGTATATACTGCAGTTATTGCGTATAAGATGTATATACAGGGACACTAGATACAGCAGGGGATAGTTCTATATATGCAGTTATTGCGTATAAGATGTATATACAAAGACACTAGATACAGCAGGGGATAGTTGTATATACTGTAGTTACTGCATATAAGATGTATATACAGGGACACTGGATGCATCAGGGGAGAGTTGTATATACTGCAGTTATTGCATATAAGATGTATATACAAGGACACTGGATACAGCAGGGGATAGTTGTATATACTGTAGTTATTGCATATAAGATGTATATACAGGGACACTGGATGCATCAGGGGAGAGTTGTATATACTGCAGTTATTGCATATAAGATGTATATACAGCAACACTAGATATAGCAAGGCATAGTTATATATACTGCAGTTATTTCATATAAGATGTACTGTATATACAGGGGAAACTCGACACAGCAGGGGATAGTTGTATATACTGCAGTTACTACATATAAGATGTACATACAGGGACACTAGATACAGCAGAGGATAGTTGTATATACTGAAGTTATTGCATATAAGATGTATATACAGAGACACTAGATACATGAGGGGAGAGTTGGATATACTGCTGTTATTGCATATAAGATGTATATACAGAGACACTAGATAAAGCAGCGGATAGTTGGATATACTGCAGTTATTGCGTATAAGATGTATATACAAGGACAATAGATGCATCAGGGGATAGTTGGATATACTGCAGTTATTGCATAAAAAGATGTATATACAGGGACACTAAGTACAGCAGAGAATAGTTGTATATATTGCAGTTATTGCATATAAGATATATATATATATATATATATATATATATACAGAGACAATATATACAGCAGGGGATAGTTGTATATACTGCAGTTATTGCATATAAGATGTATATACAGGGACACTAGATACAGCAGGGTATAGTTGTATATACTGTAGTTATTGCATATAAGATGTATATACAAGGACACTAGATGCAGCAAGGGATAGTTGTATATACTGCAGTTATTGCATATAAGATGTATATACAGAGACACTGGATACAGCAGGGGACAGTTGTATACAGTGCAGTTAAATGCATATAAGAAGTACTGTATATACAGGGACACTAGATACAGTAGGCGATAGATGTATATACTGCAGTTATTGCATATAAGATGTATATACAAGGACACTACATACAGCAGGGGATAGTTGTATATGCTGTCGTTATTGCATATAAGATGTAGATACAGGGGCACTAGATGCATCAGGGGATAGTTGCATATACTGCAGTTATTGCATATAAGATGTATATACAGGGACACTAGATGCATCAGGTGATAGTTGTATATACCACAGTTATGGTATATAAGATGTATATACAGGAACACTAGATACAGCAGGGGATAGTTGTATATATTGCCGTTATTGCATATAAGATGTATATACAGAGACACTAGATACAGCAGGGGATAGTTGTATATACTGCAGTTATTGCATATAAGATGTACTGTATATACAGGGACACAAAATACAGCAGGGGATAGTTGTATATACTGCAGTTATTGCATATAAGATGTATATACAGGGACACAAGATACAGCAGGGGATCGTTGTATATACTGCAGTTATTGCATATAAGATGTATCTACAAGGACACTAGATACATGAGGGGATAGTTGTATATACTGCAGTTATTGCATATAAGATGTATATACAGGGACACAAGATACAGCAGGGGATCATTGTATATACTGCAGTTATTGCATATAAGATGTATCTACAGGGACACTAGATAACGCAGTGGATAGCTGGATATACTGCAGTTATTGCATATAAGATGTATTCACAGGGACACTAGGTACAGCAAGGAATAGTTGGATATACTTCAGTTATTGCGTGTAAGATGTATATACAGGGACACCATATACATCAGGGGATAGTTGGATATACTGCAGTTATTGCATAGAAGACATATATACAAGGACACTAGATACATCAGGTGATAGTTGGTGATAGTTGGATATACTGCAGTTACTGCATATAAGAAGTATATACAGTAACACTAGATAAAGCAGGGGATAGTTGTATATACTGCAGTTATTGCATATAAGATGTATTCACAGGGACACTAGGTACAGCAAGGGATAGTTGGATATACTTCAGTTATTGCGTGTAAGATGTATATACAGGGACACCATATACATCAGGGGATAGTTGGATATACTGCAGTTATTGCATAGAAGACATATATACAAGGACACTAGATACATCAGGTGATAGTTGGTGATAGTTGGATATACTGCAGTTATTGCATATAAGATGTATATACAGGCACACTAGATACAGCAGGGGATAGTTGTATATACTGTAGTTATTGCATATAAGATGTATATACAGTAACACTAGATAAAGCAGGGGATAGTTGTATATACTGCAGTTATTGCATATAAGATGTACTGTATATACAGGGACACTAGATAGAGTAGGCGATTGTTGTATATACTGCAGTTATTGCATATAAGATGTATATACATGGACACCAGATACAGCAGGGGATAGTTGTATATACTGTAGTTATTGCATATAAGATGAATATACAGGGACACTAGATGCATCAGGGGATAGTTGGATATACTGCAGTTATTGCATATAAGATGTATATATATGGACACTAGATGCATCAGCGGATAGTTGTATATACTGCAGTTATTGCATATAAGATGTATATACAGGGACACTAGATGCATCAGGGGATAGTTGTATATACTTCAGTTATTGCATATAAGATGTATAAACAGGGACACTAGATAAAGCAGGGGGGATATATGGATATACTGCAGTTATTGCATATAAGATGTATATACAGGGATACTAGATGCATCAGAGGATAGTTGTATATACCACAGTTATTGCATATAAGATGTATATACAGTAACACTAGATACAGCAGGGGATAGTTGTATATACTGCAGTTATTGCATATAAGATGTATATACAGGGACACTAGATACAGCAGGGGATAGTTGTATATACTGTAGTTATTGCATATAAGATGTATATAAAAGGACACTAGATGCAGCAAGGGATAGTTGTATATACTGTAGTTATTGCATATAAGATGTATATACAGAGACACTAGATACAGCAGGGGATAGTTGTATATACTACAGTTATTGCATATAAGATGTACTCTATATACAGGGATACAAGATACAGCAGGGGATAGTTGTATGTACTGCAGTTATTGCATATAAGATGTATATACAATGACAGTAGATACATGAGGGAATAGTTGGATAAACTGCAATTATTGCATATAAGATGTATATACAGGGACACTAGATAAAGCAGTGGATAGTTGGATATACTGCAGTTATTGTGTATAAGATGTATATACAAGTACACTAGATGCATCAGGGGATTGTTGGATATACTGCAGTTATTGCATATAAGAGGTATATACAGGAACACTATGCACAGCAGGGGATAGTTGGATATACTGCAGTTATCGCTTATAAGATATATTTACAGGGACACTATATACATCAGTGGATAGCTGGATATACTGCAGTTATTGCTTATAAGATGTATATACAAGGACACTAAATACATCAGGTGATAGTTGGATATACTGCAGTTACTGCATATAGGATCTATATACAGGGACACTAGCTACAGCAGGGGATAGTTGTATATATTGTAGTTATTGCATATAGGATGTACTGTATATACAGGTACACTAGATAGAGTAGGCGATTGTTGTATATACTGCAGTTATTGCATATACGATGTATATACAAGGACACTAGATACAGCAGGGGATAGTTGTATATACTGCAGTTATTGCATATAAGATGAATATACAGGGAGACTAGATGCATCAGGGGATAGTTGGATATACTGCAGTTTTTTCATATAAGATGTATATACATGGACACTAGATGCATCAGGGGATAGTTGTATATACTGCAGCTATTCCATATAAGATATATATTCAGGGACACTAGATACAGCAGGGGATAGTTGTATATACTGCAGTTATTGCATAACACATGCATATACATGGACACTAGATACAACAGGGGATAGTTGTATATACTGCAGTTAAATGCATATAAGATGTACTGTATATAAAGGGACACTAGGTACAGTAGGCGATAGATGTATATGTTGCAGTTATTGCATATAAGATGTATATACAGGAACACTAGATAAAGCAGTAGGTTGTTGGATATACTGCAGTTATTTGTATAAGATGCATATACAAGTACACTAGATGCATCAGGGGATTGTTGGATATACTGCAGTTATTGCATATAATATGTATATACAGGAACACTAGGCACAGCAGGGGATAGTTGGATAAATTGCAGTTACTGCTTATAAGATGTATATACAGGGACACTATATACATCAGTGGATAGTTGGATATACTGCAGTTATTGCTTATAAGATGTATATACAATGACACTAAATACATCAGGTGATAGTTGGATATACTGCAGTTACTGCATATAGGATCTATATACAGGGACACTAGCTACAGCAGGGGATAGTTGTATATACTGTAGTTATTGCATATAAGATGTATATACAGGGACACTAGATGTATCAGGGGATGCTTGGATATACTGCAGTTATTGCATATAAGATGTATATACAGAGACACCAGATACATCAGGGGATAGTTTGATATACTGCAGTTATTGCATATAAGATGCATATTCAAGGACATTAGACACATCAGGTTATAGTTGGATATACTGCAGTTATTGCATATAAGATGTATATACAGGGACACTGGATACAGCAGGGAACAGTTGTATACACTGCAATTAAATGCATATAAGATGTACTGTATATACAGGGACACTAGATACAGTAGGCGGTAGATGTATATACTGCAGCTATTGCATATAAGAAGTATACACAAGGACAGTACATACATCAGGGGATAGTTGTATATACTGTAGTTATTGCATACAAGATGTGTATACAGGGACACTAGATGCATCCAGGGATAGTTGTATATACTGCAGTTATTGCATATAAGAAGTATATACAGGGTCACTAGATGCATCAGGGGATAGTTGTATATACCACAGTTATTGCATATAAGATGTATATACAGGAACACTAGATACAGCAGGGAATACTTGTATATACTGCAGTTATTGCATATAAGATGTATATACAGGGACACTAGATACAGCAGGGGAAAGTTGTATATACTGTAGTTATTACATATAAGATGTATATACAAGGACACTAGATGCAGCAAGGGATAGTTGTATATACTGTAGTTATTGCATATAAGATGTATATACAGAGACACTAGATACAGTAGGCGATAGATGTATATACTGCAGTTAATGCATATAAGATGTGTATAGAAGGACACTAGATGGATCAGGGGATGCTTGGATATAATGCAGTTATTGCGTATAAAATGTATATTCAAGGACACTAGATGCATTAGGTTATAGTTGAATATTCTGCAGTTATTGCATACAAGATGTGTATACAGGGACACTAGATGCATCCAGGGATAGTTGTATATACTGCAGCTATTGCATATAAGATGTATATACAAGGACACTACATACAGCAGGGGATAGTTGTATATGCTGTAGTTATTGCATACAAGATGTGTATACAGGGACACTAGATGCATCCAGGGATAGTTGTATATACCATAGTTATTGCATATAAGATGTATATACAGGAACACTAGGCCCAGCAGGGGATAGTTGGATATATTGCAGTTACTGCTTATAAGATGTATATACAGGGACACTATATACATTAGGGGATAGTTGGATATACTGCAGTTATTGCATATAAGATGTATATACAAGGACACTAGATACATCAGGTGATAGTTGGATATACTGCAGTTACTGCATATAAGTGTATATACAGGGACACTAGATACAGCAGGGGATACTTGTATATACTGCAGTTATTGCATATAGGATGTTCTGTATATACAGGGACACTAGATAGAGTAGGCAATTGTTGTATATACTGCAGTTATTGCATAGAAGATGTATATACAAGGACACTAGATACAGCACGGGATAGTTGTATATACTGTAGTTATTGCATATAAGATGAATATACACGGACACTAGATACATCAGGGGATAGTTGGATATACTGCAGTTATTGCATATAAGATGTATATACAGGGACACTAGATGCATCATTGGATAGTTGTATATACTGCAGTTATTGCATATAAGATGTATATAAAGGGACACTAGATGCATCAAAGGATAGTTGTATATACTGCAGTTATTGCATATAAGATGTATATACAGGGACACTAGATACAACAGGGGATAGTTGTATATACTGCAGTTATTGCATATAAGTTGTATATACAGGGACACTAGATACAGCAGGGGATAGTTGTATATACTGCAGTTTTTGCATATAAGATGTACTGTATATACAGGGACACTAGACACAGCAGAGGATTGTTGTATATACTGCAGTTATTGCATATATGATATATATACAAGGACACTTGATACATCAGGGGATAGTTGGATATACTGCAGTTTTTGTATATAAGATGTATATACAGGGACACTAGATAAAGCAGGGGATATTTGGATATACTGCAGTTATCCGTATATGATATATATGCAAGGACAGTAGATGCATCAGGGGATAGTTGGATATACTGCAGTTACTGCATATAAGATGTATATACAGGGACACTAGATACAGCAGGGGATAGTTGTAGATGCTGTAGTCATTGCATATAAGATGTATATACTGGGACAATAGATACAGCAGGGGATAGTTGCATATACTGTAGTTATTGCATGTAAGATGTATATACAAGAACACTAGATGCAGCAGGGGATAGTTCGATATACTGCAGTTATTGCATATAAGATGTATATACAGGGACACTAGATGCATCAGGGGATATTTGTATATACTGCAGTTATTGCATATAAAATGTGCATACAGGGACATTAGATGCATCAGGGGATCGTTGTATATACTGCAGTTATTGCATATAAGATGTATATACAGGGACACTAGACATAGCAGGGGTTATCTGTATATATTGCAGTTATTGCATATAAGATGCACTGTATATACAGGGACACTAGATACAGCAGGGGATAGTTGTATATACTGCAGTTTTTGCATATAAGATGTATATACAAGGACACTAGATACATCAGGGGTTAGTTGGATATACAGCAGTTATTCCGTATAAGATGTATATACAGGGACACTAGATAAAGCAGGGAATAGTTGGATATACTGCAGTTATTGTGTGTAAGATATATATGCAAAGACACTAGATGCATCGGGCATTGTTGGATATGTTGCAGTTATTGCATATAAGATGTTTATACAGGGACACTAGATACAGCACGTGATAGTTGTATATACTGCAGTTAATGCATATAAGATGTGTATAGAAGGACACTAGATGGATCAGGGGATGCTTGGATATAATGCAGTTATTGCGTATAAAATGTATATTCAAGGACACTAGATGCATTAGGTTATAGTTGAATATTCTGCAGTTATTGCATATAAGATGTATATACAGGGACACTAGATACAGCAGGGGATAGTTTAATATACTGCAGTTATTGCATATAAGATGTATATACAGAGAAACTGGATACAGCAGGGGACAGTTGTAAACACTGCAGTTAAATGCATATAAGATGTACTGTACATACAGGGACACTAGATACAGTAGGTGAAAGATGTATATACTGCAGTTATTGCATATAAGATGTATATACAAGGACACTAGATACAGCAGGGGATAGTTGTATGTGCTGTAGTTATTGCATATTAGATGTGTTTACAGGGACACTAGATGCATCAGGGGGATAGTTGTATATACTGCAGTTATTGCATATAAGATGTATATACAGGGACACTAGATACAGAAGGGGATAATTGTATATACTTGCAGTTATTGCATATAAGATTTATGTACAGGGACACTAGATACAGCAGGGGATAGTTGTATATACTGTAGTCATTGCATATAAGATGTATATACAAGGACACTAGATACAGCAAGGGATAGTTGTATATACTGTAGTTATTGCATATAAGATGTATATACAAAGACACTAGATACAGCAGGGGATAGTTGTATATACTGCAGTTATTGCATATAAGATGTATATACAGGGACACTAGATACTTTAGGGGATAGTTGGATATACTGCAGTTATTGCATATAAGATGTATATACAAGGACACTAGATGCATCAGGCGTTTGTTGGATATACTGCAGTTATTGCATATAAGATGTATATACAAGGACACTAGATACTTTAGGGGATAGTTGGATATACTGCAGTTATTGCATATAAGATGTATATACAGGGACACTAGATAAAGCAGTGGATAGTTGGATGCACTGCAGTTATTGCATATAAGATGTATATACAAGTACACTAGATGCATCAGGTATTTGTTGTATATACTGCAGTTATTGCATATAAGATGTATATACAGGGACACAAGGTACAGCAGGAGATAGTTGGATATACTGCAGTTGCTGCATATAAGATGTATATACAGGGACACTAGATACAGCAGGGGATAGTTGTATATACTGCAGTTATTGCATATAAGATGTACTGTATATACAGGGACACTAGATAGAGTAGGCGATTGTTGTATATACTGCAGTAATTGCATATAAGATGTATATGCAAAGACGCTAGATACAGCAGGGGATAGTTGTATATACTGTAGTTATTGCATATAAGATGAATATACAGGGACACTAGACGCATCAGAGGATAGTTGTATATACTGCAGTTATTGCTTATAAGATGTATATACAAGGACACTAGATACTTCAGGGGATAGTTGGATATACTGCAGTTATTGCATATAAGATGTATATACAGGGATACTAGATAAAGCAGTGGATAGTTGGATATACTGCAGTTATTGCGTATAAGATGTATATACAAGTACACTAGATGCATCAGGCGTTTGTTGGATATACTGCAGTTATTGCATATAAGATGTATATACAGGGACACTAGATACAGCAGGGGATAGTTGTATATACTGCAGTTATTGCATATAAGATGTACTGTATATACAGGGACACTAGATAGAGTTGGCGATTGTTGTGTATACTGCAGTAATTGCATATAAGATGTATATGCAAAGACACTAGATACAGCAGGGGATAGTTGTATATACTGCATTTATTGCATTTAAGATATATATACAAGGCCACTAGACACATCAGGGGATAGTCTGATATACTGCAGTTATTGTATATAAGATGTATATACAGGGACACTAGATACAGCAGGGGATAGTTGTATATACTGCAGTTATTGTTTATAAGATGTATAGACAAGGACACTAGATACATCAGGGGATAGTTGGTTATACTGCATTTATTGCATATAAGATGTATATACAGGGACACTAGATAAAGCAGGGGATATTTGGATATACTGCAGTTATTGCGCATAAGATATATATGCAAGGACACTAGATGCATCAGGGGATAGTTGGATATACTGCAGTTACTGCATATAAGATGTATATAGAGGGACACTAGATACAGCAGGGGATAGTTGTATATACTGCAGTTATTGCATATAAGATGTACTGTATATACAGTAAAACTAGATAAAGTAGGAGATAGTTGTATATACTGCAGTTATTGCATATAAGATGTATATACAGGGACACTTGATGCATCAGGGGATAGTTGTATAAACTGCAGTTATTGCATATAAGATGCACTGTATATACAGAGACACTAGATACAGCAGGGGATAGTTGTATATACTGCAGTTACTGCATATAAGATATATATACAGGGACACTAGATACAGCAGGGAATAGTTGTATATACTGCAGGTAGTGCATATAAGATAGATATACAAGGACCTTAGATACATCAGAGGATAGCTGGTTATACTGCAGTTATTGCATATAAGATGTATATACAGTGACACTGGATACAGCAGGAGATAGTTGGATATATTGCAGTTTATTGTGTATAAGATGTATATACATGGACACTAGATACATCAGGGGATAGTTGGATATACTGCAGTTATTGCATATAAGATGCATATACAGGGACACTTGATGCATCAGGGGATAGTTGTATATACTGCAGTTACTGCATATAAGATGTGTATACAGGGACACTAGATACTGCAGGGGATAGTTGTACATACTGGAGTTATTGCATATAATATGTATATACAGGGAAACTTGATGCAGCAGGGGATAGTTGTATATACTGCAGTTATTGCATATAAGATGTATGTACAGGGATACTAGGTACAGCAGGGGATAGTTGGATATACTGCAGGTACTGCATATAAGATGCCTATACAAAGACCTTAGATACATCAGTGGATAGCTGGATATACTGCAGTTATTGCAAATAAGATGTATATACAGAGACACTAGATACATGAGGGGAGAGTTGGATATACTGCTGTTATTGCATATAAGATGTATATACAGAGACACTAGATAAAGCAGGGGATAGCTGGATATACTGCAGTTATTGCATATTAGATGCGTATACAGGGACACTAGATGCATCAGGGGATAGCTGGATATACTGCAGTTATTGCATATAAGATGTATATACAGGTACACTAAATACAGCAGGTTATAGTTGTATATACCTCAGTTATTGCATATAAGATGTATATAGAGGAACACTAGATACAGCAGGGGATAGTTGTATATACTGCAGTTTTTGCATATAAGATATATATACAGGGACACTAGATTCAGCAGGTGATAGTTGTACATACTGGAGTTATTGCATATAAGATGTATATACAGGGAAACTAGATACAGCAGGTGATAGTTGTATATACTGCAGTTATTCCATATAAGATGTATATACAAGGACACTAGATGCATCAGAGGATAGTTGGATATACTGCAGTTATTGCATATAATATATATGTACAGGGATAAAGGTACAGCAGGGGATAGTTGTATATACTGCAGTTACTGCATATAAGATATATGTACAGGGATACTAGGTACAGCAGGTTATAATTGGATATACTGCATTTATTGCGTAAAAGATGTATATACTAGGACACCAGATACATTAGGGGAAAGTTGGATATACTGCAGTTATTGCTTATAACATGTATATACTAGGACACTAGATGCTTCAGGTGATAGTTTGATATACTGCAGTCACTGCATATAAGATGTCTATACCGGGACACTAGATAAAGCAGGGGTATTTGTATTTACTGCAGTTATTGCATATATGATGTATTTACATCCCCATCCGAACTGCAAACCTTAACCCAAAATAAATTTAACACTATCAAGAACTGGCTCACCAACCAATGCCTACTTCTGAACTCCAATAAAACTAAACTTCTACTCTTCTCCCCCACTAGTAGATTTACCACACTTTCATTCCCTGTCACATCTAACAATGGTATCACTATTTCCCCAGATCATGACACCAAACTGCTAGGGGTTATCATAGACAATAATCTCAAATTTGACCTACAGGTCAAAAAAACCATACAGACCATCAATAAGAAGCTTGGATCATTGTATAGAAACAAAACATTTTTAACCCCACTGGCTAGGACTGCAGTCGCCCGATCACATCTACTCTACTCTTTTATATGCCTCACCTGTACTCTCAAACCTCAACAAATCTGAACTAGTTAAGCCGTCCCATAGCTACAGTTATATTGCCAGATTCGCCACTGGCTCCACTTATACAACCCACCACTGCCAAAACCTTAAACAACTAGAGTGGCTAGAACTGCCCAGCTTAATTCAATTTAATGAACTCTTAATAGCGCACAAAATTTTGTACCATCCTGAAAATACCCCCTCACTTAAAAATATTATTAAGCCACATAGCAACCTGAGATCCCTACGGTCAGCCGAAAAACTACTAGTCCAAACCCACAAAGCTAATAACTCTGCTGGTGAATCCCTGTTTGCTAATTTCATTGGTAAAACCTGGAATTCATTGCCAAACTATATAACCCTACAATCCTCCAAAAGTCTCTTCAAAAAAACCCTCAAACAGTATCTCAAAGTGAATTGGCTACACCCATGTATCAACCCTGATTAAGTTATAAATTGAAAGCATATTCTGTAATTATCATAACTTGTGACTATGTCACCAAGCTTTGCTTCCAGTCTGATGTCTCTTACTTTTAATTGTGTTTGTCCATGAGAATTGTGAGTCCCTACTAGGGAACACTACTAAGCCATTGTATATAATCACTTTGTTTTTATAATTGTTTCTTAATTTGTGTGTAATCTATGTAAGTTTATCTATGTGGAGCTTTTCTCCCCGGGCTTCCACTGAAAATGGACATGTATCCAGTCAGACTATCCCAGTAAACAAATGTAAAATAAATAAATAAATAATAAATAAAATAAAGGGACACTAGCTACAGTAGGCAGTAGTTGTGTATACTGTAGTTATTGCATATAAAATGTATATAGAGGGACCCTAGATACAGCAGTGGATAGTTGTATGTACTGTAGTTATTGCATATAAGCTATATATACAGGGACACTAGCTAGAGCAAGGGATAGGTGTATATACTGTAGTTATTGCATATAAGATGTATATACAGTAACACTAGATACAGCAGGGGATAGGTGTATATACTGTAGTTATTGCATATAAGATGTATATACAGGGACACAAGATACAGCAGGGGATAGTTGTATATACTGCAGTTATTGCGTATAAGATGTATATACAAAGACACTAGATACTTGAGGGGATAGTTGGATATACTGCAGTTATTGCATATAAGATGTATATACAGGGACACTAGATAAAGCAGTGGATAGTTGGATATACTGCAGTTATTGCGTATAAGATGTATATACAAGTACACTAGATGCATCAGGTATTTGTTGGATATACTGCAGTTATTGCATATAAGATGTATATACAGGGACACTAGGTACAGCAGGAGATAGTTGGATATGCTGCAGTTGCTGCATATAAGATGTATATACAGGGACACTAGATACAGCAGGGGATAGTTGTATATACTGCAGTTATTGCATATAAGATGTACTGTATATACAGGGACACTAGATAGAGTAGGTGATTGTTGTATATACTGCAGTAATTGCATATAAGATGTATATGCAAAGACACTAGATACAGCAGGGGATAGTTGTATATACTGTAGTTATTGCATATAAGATGAATATACAGGCACACTAGACGCATCAGAGGATAGTTGTCTATACTGCAGTTATTGCATATAAGATGTATATACAGGGAAACTAGATGTATCGGGGGATAGTTGTATATACTGCAGTTATTGGATATAAGATGTATATACAGGGACACTAGATACAGCAGGGGATAGTTGTATATACTACAATTATTGCATTTAAGATGTATATACAGGGACACTAGATACAGCAAGGGATAGTTGTATATGCTACAGTCATTGCATATAAGATGTATATACAGGGACACTAGATACAGCAGGGGATAGTTGTATATACTGCAGTTATTGCACATAAGATGTACTGTATATACAGGGACACTAGATACAGCAGAAGATTGTTGTATATACTGCATTTATTGCATTTAAGATATATATAAAAGGCCACTAGACACATCAGGGGATAGTTGGATATACTGCAGTTACTGTATATAAGATGTATATACAGGGACACTAGATACAGTAGGGGATAGTTGTATATACTGCAGTTATTGTGTATAAGATGTATAGACAAGGACACTAGACACATCAGGGGATAATTGGTTATACTGCATTTATTGCATATAAGATGTATATACAGGGACACTAGATAAAGCAGGGGATATCTGGATATACTGCAGTTATTGCGCATAAGATATATATGCAAGGACACTAGATGCATCAGGGGATAGTTGGATATACTGCAGTTACTGCATATAAGATGTATATACAGGGACACTAGATACAGCAGGGGATAGTTGTATATGCTGTAGTTATTGCATATAAGATGTGTATACAGGGACACTAGATACAGCAGGGGATAGTTGTATATACTGCAGTTATTGCATATAAGATGTACTGTATATACAGTGAAACTAGATAAAGTAGGTGATAGTTGTATGTACTGCATATTGCATATAAGATGTATATACAGGGACATTTGATGCATCAGGGGATAGTTGTATATACTGCAGTTATTGCATATAAGATGCACTGTATATACAGAAACACTAGATACAGCAGGGGATAGTTGTATATACTGCAGTTACTGCATATAAGATATATATACAGGGACACTAGATACAGCAGTGAATAGTTGTATATACTGCAGGTAGTGCATATAAGATGGATATACAAGGACCTTAGATACATCAGGGGATAGCTGGTTATACTGCAGTTATTGCATATAAGATGTATATACAGTGACACTTGATACAGCAGGAGATAGTTGGATATATTGCAGTTATTGCGTATAAGATGTATATACAATGACACTAGATACATCAGGGGATAGTTGGATATACTGCAGTTATTGCATATAAGATGTATATACAGGGACACTTGATGCATCAGGGGATAGTTGTATATACTGCAGTTATTGCATATAAGATGTGTATACAGGGACACTAGATACAACAGGGGATAGTTGTACATACTGGAGTTATTGCATATAAGATGTATATACATGGACACTAGATACAGCAGGGGATAGTTGTATATACTGCAGTTATTGCATATAAGATGTATGTACAGGGATACTAGGTACAGCAGGGGATAGCTGGATATACTGCAGGTAGTGCATATAAGATGCATATACAAAGACCTTAGATACATCAGGGGATAGCTGGATATACTGCAGTTATTGCAAATAAGATGTATATACAGAGACACTAGATAAAGCAGGGGATAGCTGGATATACTGCAGTTATTGCATATAAGATGTATATACAGGTACACTAAATACAGCAGGGGATAGTTGTATATACCTCAGTTATTGCATATAAGATGTATATAGAGGAACACTAGATACAGCAGGGGATAGTTGTATATACTGCAGTTTTTGCAAATAAGATGTATATACAGGGACACTAGATACAGCAGGTGATAGCTGTACAAACTGGAGTTATTGCATATAAGATGTATATACAGGGAAACTAGATACAGCAGGTGATAGTTGTATATACTGCAGTTATTGCATATAAGATATAAATACAAGGACACTAGATGCATCAGGGGATAGCTGGAAATACTGCAGTTATTGCATATAATATATATGTACAGGGATACTAGGTACAGCAGGGGATAGTTGTATATACTGCAGTTATTGCATATAAGATGTAAATACAAAGACACTAGATGCATCAGGGGATAGTTGGAAATACTGCAGTTATTGCATATAATATATATGTACAGGGACACTAGATACACCAGGGAATAGTTGTACATACTGCAGGTAGTGCATATAGGATGCATATACAAGGACCTTAGATACATCAGGGGATAGCTGGATATACTGCAGTTATTGCATATAAAATGTATATACAGGGGCACTAAATACAGCAGGGGATAGTTGTATATACCTCAGTTATTGCATATAAGATGTATATAGAGGAACACTAGATACAGCAGGGGATAGTTGTATATACTGCAGTTTTTGCATATAAGATGTATATACAGGGACACTAGATACAGCAGGTGGTAGTTGTACATACTGGAGTTATTGCATATAAGATGTATATACAGGGAAACTAGATACAGCAGGGGATAGTTGGATATACTGCAGTTATTGCATATAAGATGTATATATTAGGACACCAGATACATCAGGTGATAGTTTGATATACTGCAGTGACTGCATATAAGATGTCTACACCGGGACACTAGATAAAGCAGAGGGTATTTGTATTTACTGCAGTTATTGCATATATGATGTATTTACATCCCCATCCGAGCTGCAAACCTTAACCCAAAATACATTTAACTATCAAGAACTGGCTCACTAACCAATGCCTACTTCTGAACCCCAATAAAACTAAACTTCTACTCTTCTCCCCCACTAGTAGATTTACCACACTTTCATTCCCTGTCACATCTAACAATGGTATCACTATTTCCCCAAATCATCACACCAAAGTGCTAGGGGTTATCATAAACAATAATCTCAAATTTGACCTACAGGTCAACAGAACCATACCGACCATCAATAAGAAGCTTGGATCATTGTATAGAAACAAGACATTTTTAACCAAACTGGCTAGGACTGCAATTGCCCGATCACACCTACTCTCTACTCTTTTATATGCCTCGCCTGTACTCTCAAACCTCAACAAATCCGAACTAAGTAAGCTGTCCCATAGCTACAGTCATATTGCCAGATTTGCCACTGGCTCCACCAATACAACCCACCACTGCCAGAACCTTAAACCACTAGAGTGGCTAAAACTGCCCAGCTTAATTTAATTCAATGAACTCTTAATAGCTCACAAAATTTTGTACCATCCTGAAAATACCCCCTCACTTAAAAATATTATTTAGACATATAGCAACCTGAGATCCCTACGGACAGCCGAAAAAACTAATAACTCTGCTGGTGAATCCCTGTTTGCCAACTTCGTTGGTAAAACCTGGAATGCGTTGCCAAACTATATAACCCTACAATCCTCCAAAAGTCTCTTAAAAAATCCTCAAACAGTATCTCAAAGTGAATTGGCTACACCCATGTACCAACCCTGATTAAGTTATAAATTGAAAGCATATTCTGTAATTATCATAACTTGTGACTATGTCACCAAGCTTTGCTTCCAGTCTGATGTCTCTTACTTTTAATTGTGTTTGTCCATGAGAATTGTGAGTCCCTACTAGGGAACACTACTAAGCCATTGTATATAATCACTTTGTTTTTATAATTGTTTTTTAATTTGTGTGTAATCTATGTAAGTTTATCTATATGGAGCTTTTCTGCCCGGGCTTCCTCTGAAAATGGGCATGTATCCAGTCGGACTATCCCGCTAAACAAATATAAAATAAATAAATAAATAATAAATAAAATAAAGGGACACTAGATACAGTAGGCAATAGTTGTATCTACTGTAGTTATTGTATATAAAATGTATATACAGGGACCCTAGATACAGCAGTGGATAGTTGTATATACTGTAGTTATTGCATATAAGCTATATACAGGGACACTAGCTAGAGCAGGGGATAGGTGTATATACTGTAGTTATTGCATATAAGTTGTATATACAGGGACACCAGATACAGCAGTGATAGTTGTATATACTGCAGATACTGCATATCAGATGTATATACAGGGACACTAGATATAGCAGGGGAGAGTTGTATATACTGTAGTTATTGCATATAAGACATACTGTATATACAGGGACACTAGATACAGCAGGGGATAGTTGTATATACTGCAGTTATTGCATATAAGATATATATATATACAAGGACACTAGATACATCAGGGGATAGTTGGATATACTGCTGTTATTGTATATAAGATGTATATACAGGGACACTAGATACAGCAGGGGATAGTTGTATACACTGCAGTTATAGTGTATAAGGTGTATATACAAGGACACTAGATACATCAGGGGATAGTTGGATATGCTGCAGTTGTTGCATATAAGATGTATATACAGGGACACTAAATAAAGCAGGGGATAGTTAGACTGCAGTTATTGCATATAAGATGTATATGCAAGGACACTAGATTCATCGGGATAGTTGGATATACTGCAGTTATTGCATATAAGATGTATATACAGGGACACTAGATACAGCAGGGGATAGTTGTATATGCTGTAGTTATTGCATCTAAGATGTATATACAGGGACCCTAGATACAGCAGGGGATAGTTGTATATACTGCAGTTATTGCATATAAGATGTATATACAGGGACACTAGATACAACAGGGGATAGTTGTATATACTGTAGTTATTGCATATAATATGTATATATATGGACACTAGATGCATCAGGGGATAGTTGGATATACTGCAGTTATTGCATATAAGATGTATATACAGGGACACTAGATGCATCAGGGCATAGTTGTCTATACTGCAGTCATTGCATATAAGATGTATATACAGAGACACTAGATGCATCAGGGGATAGTTGTATATACTGCAGTTATTGCATATAAGATATATATACAGGGACACTAGATACAACAGGGGATAGTTGTATATACTGTAGTTATTGCATATAATATGTATATACAGGGACACTAGATACAGCAAGGGATAGTTGTATATACAGCAGTTATTACATATAAGATGTATATACAGAGACACTAGATACAGCAGGGGATAGTTGTATATACTGCAGTTATTGCATATAGGATGTACTGTATATACAGGGACACTAGATACAGCTGGGGATAGCTGTAGATACTGTAGTTATTGCATATAAGATGTATATACAGCGACACTAGACGCATCAGGGGATAGTTGGATATACTGCAGTAATTGCGTATAAGATGTATATACAAGGACACTAGCGACATCAGGGGTTAGTTGGATATACTGCAGTTATTGCGTATGAGATGTATATACAGGGACACTAGATAAAGCAGTGGATAGTTGGATGTACTGCAGTTATTGTGTGTGAGATATATATGCAAGGACACTAGATACATTAGGGGTTCATAGGTTCATAGGTAGGTACTAGGCTGTCAGCCCAAGGGCCTATGCAAGCCTAGCCAACAAGGTTCCCTGGCTTACTCCACCCAAGAAAGTTAATTTCCTGTGCCACTGACGAGCAGAGACACAGAAGTGATCCCCGGGGTGTATTTCCTATTTCCCATCCACTCATCAAGATTTTTCTTGAAGAGTGCTAATGAAGAACTTTGCTTGACATAGATGGGTAGCCTGTTCCAGAGTATGGGAAGTCTCTGGGATAGGAATCTATCCTTCCAGCATGTCCTGTTTATTGTGGTGACAAGGTTTAGGTCCCTAGAGCATGTAGCTTGGAGGGATTGGGATTTCTTTAGGTGTAGCATGTCCAACAGCTCTGGGTTTGACATAGCTTTATATGTTAGGCAGAGATCACCTCTGAGTAGGCGATATGCTACGGAGTAAAGCTGGAGTTTTTTGAGGTGGTCAGTGTAGGGCATTTTTTTGAGTCCAGTAATCCTCTTTGTGAGGTACTTCTGTGGCCTTTCCAGCTGCTGCAGATGTCTTGTGGGGTACATTCCAAAAGGGGTGTTGTACTCTATAATGGGTTTAATGAGTCATGAGTAGAGGGTAACGATGACCTCTTTTTTCCTGGACGAGAACCCTTTTATGATGAGGTGTGCCACGTAGAAGGACTTCCTGACTACTGTGGCGATGTGACTATCAAAGTAGAGACTACTGTCCACCTGGGTCCCAAGGTCTCTTATCACGCATTTGGTGTTAAGTACATTGCTGCCTATGTGGTAGTTCATGGGTACAGAGTTTTTACCAAAGGGGATGACACTGCACTTTTTGGCATTGAGCTTGAGACCATGGCTCTGACACCAGGCATCTGTCTCAGAGAGGCCCTTCTGTAGGATGTTCACATCATTTGGGGACTTGACTATGGCTCCTAGTTTGCAGTCATCTGTGAACTTCGTTAGCCAGAGGCCTTCTGTGTTAGCCTGTACTTCAGAGAAGTAGATACCAAACAGGAGCGGTCCCAGGATGGAACCCTGTGGTACTCCACTTGTCACTGGTTTGAGGTCAGATTTGGAGTCTGCAACTTTTACAGTGTGGGTTCTGTCAGTGAGCCAGTTGGCAACCCATCTTGTGACGTAGGGATTTATGCCTAGTTTATTGAGTTTAGCTGTAATTCCAGAATGGGGGATGGTTTTGAAAGCCTTTGTGAGATTAAGATAGGCAGTGTGAACCACTTTACCCTCATCTACGGCTTTGGTGACTGCCTCAAAGAAGTCGATCAGGTTCAGGAGGTATGATCTGCCTTTCACAAACCCGAACTGGGTGGGATCCAGAGTTTGGAGGTTACCAATGTCTTTGTTTATGAGTTCCATGATGATACGTTCCATGGCTTTGCAGACCAGGCTCATCAGGCTAATAGGTCTATAGTTCTTGGGATCAGTGGTGGCTCCCCCTTTGTGGAGTGGGATAACTGTTGCTGTGCGCCATTCAGTGGGCACAAAGCCTCATGCGAGGCTATTATTGAACATGGTGCTTAAGTTGGGAGCCAGTTCATTCTGAAGTTCATGTAAAACGCAGCCTGGGATGTTGTCCGGTCCCATGGATGCTGTGTTTTTGGCTTTAGAGAGTGCAGCTTTCACCTGCGTAGTTGTGATTACAGGGACTCTGCATTCTTCCTGTACAGATATGGGCCCTTTAGGGGGTGGGGGGGGTAAAGTTAGCACTGAACCTATCTGCCAGGATGTTGGCAATACCAGTTGGTTCTGTAATTTTCATGCCTTTGTGCTGTAACTCAGAGCAGATCTGGGTGTTGCCATTGAGATTCTTGACATACCTATAGAATGCTTTGTGGTTGTCCTTGGAATTAGTGGCAATTTTATTTTTGTAGCTAGCTTTGGAGGATCTTATAAAGGATCTCAGCTTCTTACTGAGGCTGACCAGGGAGCTCCTCCACTCATGGGATTTTACTCTCTTTTGCAACAGTTTCTTCCTTCTGTTGTACAGTTTGTTTATGGCAGGGGACCACCAGATTGGCTTCCTTTTTTTTGGAGGATAGCGTCTTGGTTGTATTGTCCATCTGCATGGGTGTCATGAAGTTCACTACTTCTGTCTTAAGAAGCATGAAGTTGGCTTTGGAGAAATTTCTTACTGTGGTTTCCTTAATAGGGGGTGGGGGTGGGATGTGGATATCAGAGGTGATAAGCTTATGGTCGGATCGGACCAACGAGGAGTTGACTTCAGGTGTGGAACACCGGTCACTCATGTTGGTAATGACTAGGTCTAGGATATTGTTGCCCCTGGTGGGGGTGTGGATAAGTTGATCTAGGGCATTGGAGTTTATGAATTCCAGAAAGCGTTGCGCTAAGTAGTTAGTACATGAGTAGTTTTCCCAGTTAATGGTGGGGTAGTTGAAGTCGCCCATTATTAGGGTGCTTGGTTGAACCCTAATATTTTCCAGTACATCAAGAAAAGAGGAGTGGGAATCCTGGGGCATGGTGGGTATCTGTAGCAAGCTACAATTTGGATTCAGTTTAGATACAGCAGGGGATAGTTGTAGGGTAGTTGGATATACTGCAGTTATTGCATATAAGATGTATATACAGGGGCACTAGATACAGCAAGGGATAGTTGTATATACTGTAGTTGTTGCATATAAGATGTATATACTGGGACACTAGACACAGCAAGGGATAGTTTTATATACTGTAGTTATTGCATATAAGTTATACTGTATATACAGGGACACTAGATACAGCAGGGGATAGTTGTATATACTGTAGTTATTGCATATAAAATGTATATACAGGGACACTAGATGCATCAATTGACAGTTGTATATACTGCAGTTATTGTATATAAGATGTATATACAGGGACACTAGATACAGCAGGGGATAGTTGTATGTACTGCAGTTATTGCATATAAGATGTATATACAGGGGCACTAGATACAGCAGGGGATATTTGTATATACTGCAGTTATTGCATATAAGATGTACTGTATATACAGGGGTACTAGATACAGCAGGGGATAGCTGTATATACTGCAGTTTTTGCATATAAGATGTATATACAAGGACACTAGATACAGCATGGGATAGTTGTATATACTGCAGTTATTGCATATGAGATGCATATACAAGGACATTAGATACATCAGAGGATAGTTGGATATACTGCAGTTATTGCATATAAGATGTATATACAGGGACACTTGATACAGCAGGGGATAGTTGTATATACTGCAGTTATTGCGTATAAGATGTATATACAAGGACACTAGATACATCAGGGTATAGTTGGATATACAGCAGTTATTGCATATAAGATGTATATACAGTGACACTAGATAAAGCAGGAGATAGTTGGATATACTGCAGTTATTGCATATAAGATGTATATACAAATACATTTGATGCTTTAGGGGGCATTTGGATATACTGCAGTTATTGCATATAAGATGTATATACAGGAACACTAGATACAGCAGGGGATAGTTGTATATACTGCAGTTATTGCATATAAGATGTATATACAGGGACACTAGATACAGCAGGGGATAGTTGTATATACTGGAGTTATTGCATATAAGATGTATATACAGGGAAACTAGATACAGCAGGGGATAGTTGTATATACTGCAGTTATTGCATATAAGATGTATATACAAGGAAACTAGATGCATCAGGGGATAGTTGGATATACTGCAGTTATTGGATATAAGATATATGCACAGGGATACTAGGTACAGCAGGGGATAGTTGTATATACTGCAGTTATTGCATATAAGATATATGTACAGGGATACTAGGTACAGCAGGGGATAGTTGGATATACTGCATTTATTATGTAAAAGATGTATATAGTAGTACACCAGATACATTAGGGGATAGTTGGATATACTGCAGTTATTGCTTATAACATGTATATACTAGTACACTAGATGCTTCAGGTGATAGTTTGATATACTGCAGTTACTGCATATAAGATGTCTATACCGGGACACTAGATAAAGCAGGGGTATTTGTATTTACTGCAGTTATTGCATATACGATGTATTTACATCCCCATCCGAACTGCAAACCTTAACCCAAAATACATTTAACACTATCAAGAACTGGCTCACCAACCAATGCCTACTTCTGAACCCCAATAAAGCTACACTTCTACTCTTCTCCCCCACTAGTAGATTTACCACACTTTCATTCCCTGTCACATCTAACAATGGTATCACTATTTCCCCAGATCATTACACCAAACTGCTAGGGGTTATCATAGACAATAATCTCAAATTTGACCTACAGGTCAACAAAACCATACAGACCATCAATAAAAAGCTTGGATCATTGTATAGAAACAAAACATTTTTAACCCCACTGGCTAGGACTGCAGTCACCCGATCACACCTACTCTACTCTTTTATATGCCTCGCCTGTACTCTCAAACCTCAACAAATCCGAACTAGGTAAGCCGTCCCATAGCTACAGTCATATTGCCAGATTCGCCACTGGCTCCACCTATACAACCCACCACTGCCAAAACCTTAAACAGCTAGAGTGGCTAGAACTGCCCAGCTTAATTCAATTCAATGAACTCTTAATAGCGCACAAAATTTTGTACCATCCTGAAAATACCTCCTCATTTAAAAATATTATTAAGCCACATAGCAACCTGAGATCCCTATGGTCAGCCGAAAAACTACTAGTCCAAACCCACAAAGCTAATAACTCTGCTGGTGAATCCCTGTTTGCTAATTTCATTGGTAAAACCTGGAATTCATTGCCAAACTATATAACCCTACAATCCTCCAAAAGTCTCTTCAAAAAAAACCTCAAACAGTATCTCAAAGTGAATTGGCTACACCCATGTATCAACCCTGATTAAGTTATAAATTGAAAGCATATTCTGTAATTATCATAACTTGTGACTATGTCACCAAGCTTTGCTTCCAGTCTGATGTCTCTTACTTTTAATTGTGTTTGTCCATGAGAATTGTGAGTCCCTACTAGGGAACACTACTAAGCCATTGTATATAATCACTTTGTTTTTATAATTGTTTCTTAATTTGTGTGTAATCTATGTAAGTTTATCTATGTGGAGCTTTTCTCCCCGGGCTTCCACTGAAAATGGACATGTATCCAGTCGGACTATCCCAGTAAACAAATGTAAAATAAATAAATAATAAATAAAATAAAGGGACACTAGCTACAGTAGGCAGTAGTTGTATATACTGTAGTTATTGCATATAAAATGTATATAGAGGGACCCTAGATACAGCAGTGGATAGTTGTATATACTGTAGTTATTGCATATAAGCTATATATACAGGGACACTAGCTAGAGCAAGGGATAGGTGTATATACTGTAGTTATTGCATATAAGATGTATATACAGGGACACCAGATACAGCAGGGGAGAGTTGTATATACTGTAGTTATTGCATATAAGACATACTGTATATACAGGGACACTAGATACAGCAGGGGATAGTTGTATATACTGCAGTTATTGCATATAAGATGTATATACAAGGACACTAGATACATCAGGGGATAGTTGGATATACTGCAATTATTGTATATAAGATGTACATACAGGGACACTAGATACAGCAGGGGATAGTTGTATATACTGCAGTTATTGTGTATAAGATGTATATACAAGGACACTAGATACATTTGGGGATAGCTGGATCTACTGCAGTTGTTGCATATAAGATGTATATACAGGGACACTAGATAAAGTAGGGGAAAGTTAGACTGAAGTTATTGCGTATAAGATGCATATGCAAGGATACTAGATTCATCAGGGGATAGTTGGATATACTGCAGTTATTGCATATAAGATGTATATACAGGGACACTAGATACAGCGGGGGATAGTTGTATATGCTGTTGTTATTGCATATAGGATGTATATACAGGGACACTAGATACAGCAGGGGATAGTTGTATATTCTGCAGTTATTGCATATAAGAGTTACTGTATATACAGGGACAATAGATAAAGTAGGCAATAGTTGTATATACTGTAGTTAGTTATTGCATATAAGATGTATATACAAGGACACTAGATACAGCAGGGGATTGTTGTATATACCGTAGTTATTGCATATAAGATGTATATACAGGGACACTAGATGCATCAGGGGATAGTTGGATATACTGCAGTTATTGCATATATGATGTATATACAGGGACACTAGATGCATTGGGGGATAGCTGTATATACTGCAGTCATTGCATATAAGATGTATATACAGGGACACTAGATGCATCAGGGAATAGTTGTATATACTGCAGTTATTGCATATAAGATGTTTATACAGGGACACTAGATACGGCAGAGGATAGTTGTATATACTGCAGTTTTTGCATATAAGATGTATATACAGGGACACTAGATACAGCAAGGGATAGTTGTATATACTGCAGTTATTGCATATAAGATGTATATACAGTGACACTAGACACAGCAGCGGATATTTGTATATACTGCAGTTATTGCATATAAGATGTACTGTATATACAGGGGCACTAGATACAGCAGGGGATAGTTGTATATACTGTAGTTATTGCATATAAGATGTATATACAGGAATACTCGATACAACAGAGGATAGTTGTATATACTGCAGTTTTTGCATATAAGATGTATATACAAATACATTAGATGCTTCAGGGGATATTTGGAAATACTGCAGTTATTGCATATAAGATGTATATACAGGGACACTAGATACAGCAGGGGATAGTTGTATATACTGCTGTTATTGCATATAAGATGTATATAGAGGGACACTAGATACAGCAGGGGATAGTTGTATATACTGCAGTTATTGCATATAAGATGTGTATGCAGGAACACTAGATGCATTAGCGGATAGTTGTATATCCTGCAGTTATTGCATATAAGATGTATATACAGGGACACTAGATGCATCAGGGGATAGTTGTATATCCTGCAGTTATTGCATATAAGATGTATATACAGGGACACTAGATACAGCAGGGGATAGTTGTATATACTGTAGTTATTGCATATAAGATGTATATACAGTGACACTTGATACAGCAAGGGATAGTTGTATATAATGCAGTTATTGCATATAAGATGTATATACAGTGACACTAGACACACAGGGGATAGTTGTATATACTGTAGTTATTTCATATAACCTGTACTGTATATACAGGGACACTGGATACAGCAGAGGATATTTGTATATACTGCAGTTATTGCATGTAAGATGTATATGCAAGGACACTAGATATATCAGGGGATAGTTGGATATACTGCAGTTATTGTATATAAGATGTATATAGAGGGACATTAGATAAAGCAGGGGATAGTTGGATATACTGCAGTTATTGTGTGTGAGATATATATGGAAGGACACTAGATGCATCGGGGATAGTTGAAAATGCTGCAGTTATTGCATATATGATGTATATATAGGGACACTAGATACAGCAGGGGATAGTTGCATATACTGCAGTTTTTGCATATAAGATGTATATACAAGCACACTAGATTGAGCAGGGGATAGTTGTATATACTGCAGTTCTTGCATATAAGATGTATATACATGGACACTAGATACAGCTGGGGATAGTTGAATATACAGCAGTTATTGCATATAAGATGTATATACAAGGACACTAGGTGTATCGGGGATGCTTGGATATACTGCAGTTATTGCACATAAGATGTATATACAGAGACACTAGATACATCAGGGGATAGTTGGATATACTGCAGTTATTGCATATAAGCTGAATATACAGGGACCCTAGATACAGCAGGGGATAGTTGTATGTACTGTAGTTATTGCATATAAGATGTATATACAGGGACACTAGATACAGCAGGGGATAGTTGTATATACTGTAGTTATTGCATATAAGCTGTATATACAGGGACACTAGATACAACAGGGGATAGTTGTATGCACTGTAGTTATTGCATATAAGATGTGTATACAGGGACACTAGATACAGCAGGGATAGTTGTATATACTGCAGTTATTGCATATAAGATGTATATACAGGCACACTAGATACAGCAGGGGATAGTTGTATATACTGTAGTTATTGCATATAAGATGTATATACAGGGACACTAGATACAGCAGGGGATAGTTGTATATACTGTAGTTATTGCATATAAAATGTATATAGAGGGACACAAGATATAGCTGGGGATAGTTGTATATACTGCAGTTATTGCATATAAGATGTACTGTATATACAGAGACACTAGATATAGCAGGGGATAATTGTATATACTGCAGTTATTGCATATAGTATGTATATACAGGGACACTAGGTATAGCAGGGGATAGTTGTATATATTGTAGTTATTGCATATAAGATGTATATACAGGGACACTAGATACAGCAGGGGATAGTTGTATGTACTGTAGTTATTGCATATAAGATGTATATAGAGGGACTTTAGATACAGCAGGGATAGTTGTATTCACTGCAGTTATTGCATATAATATGTATATACAGGGACACTAGATATAGCAGGGGATAGTTGTATATACTGCAGTTATTGCATATAATATTTATATACAGGGACACTAGATATAGCAGGGGATAGTTGTATATACTGTATTTATTGCATATAAGATGTATATACAGGGACACTAGATACAGCAGGGATAGTTGTATATACTGTAGTTATTGCATATAAGATGTATATACAGAGACACTAGATACAGCAGGGGATAGTTGTATATACTGCAGTTATTGCATATAAGATGTATATACAGGGACACTAGATACAGCAGGGATAGTTGTATATACTGCAGTTATTGCATGTAAGATGTATATGCAAGGACACTAGATACATCAGGGGATAATTGTATATACTGCAGTTATTGCATATAATATGTATAAACAGGGACATTAGATACAGCAGGGATAGTTGTATATACTGCAGTTATTGCATGTAAGATGTATATGCAAGGACACTAGATACAGCAGGAATAGTTGTATATACTGCAGTTTTTGCATATAAAATGTATATACATGGACACTAGATATAGCAGGGGGTATTTGTATATACTGCAGTTATTGCATATGAGATGTATATACAGGGACACTAGATATAGCTGGAATAGTTGTATATACTGCAGTTATTGCATGTAAGATGTATATGCAAGGACACTAGATACATCAGGGGATAGTTGTATATACTGCAGTTATTGCATATAATATGTATAAACAGGGACATTAGATACAGCAGGGATAGTTGCATATACTGCAGTTATTGCATATAATATGTATATACAGGGACACTAGATATAGCAGGGGATAGTTGTATATACTGTAGTTATAGCATATAAGATGTATATACAGGGACACTAGATACAGCAGGGATAGTTGTATATACTGTAGTTATTGCATATAAGATGTATATACAGGGACACTAGATACAGCAGGGGATATTTGTATGTAATGTAGTTATTGAATATAAGATGTATATCCAAGGAATGTATTAGTGGTAACTGACAGTGTTACTGTATTCTTTACTTCAGCATGTATGAACAAGAAGAAATGAACTTCAGAAAGAGGCATGTCTTTGCCATATGTTGTCTCTTGCAGGGATAGATAGTGGGTTTAGTGCCTTTACTTGTGTATTAGACAAGCATGTGCTTTATATTTATGTAAATTGCAAACAATAATATAATAACAGTCAAAATATATAGGCAACAAATGACAGCACGTATCTGATGACATTCATTAGTTCAATGTCTCTATTGGTAAATGAAGTGCATGTACTACATCATTATACTGTGCATGCACATAAGGAATTACAGTAAACACTAGCATAACAGCAAAAAAACAAGACAAATCACAAACAAATCTCATAACACACGCCAAATCACCCTTTCTGATGATCTTGCAGCATGTCATGCAGTAAGAAATGTTTGGTAAGTTCTCATCCTATAGAACTCTACAGTGTGAAGAAAAGAATTATAAGAATATGTAAATGTTTGGATGAAAGCATGCAATACAGAGTATCACTAGTTTGAAAATAAGTACAGCTTGGGAACAATCAATGACATATTCAACATTTGCATCTTGCCAGTCTTGAACACATGCCATGACAGATATCAGAGAGCTATGTCCCAACCATTCATGCCACAGGAAGAGGCATGTTCGTTATGTCATGAATAACACTCTTGAAGGTGCCGCACAGAGTCATAGCCCCATCCACTTCCTGATGTAGATGTATGTTCATTTTCAAAGAAAGATTTAAGGCTAAGTACTTTTGTAAATATAATTGTGGGCTGCCCCCCTAGTTTTTTACCCGTCTCATTATTTTCATGTATTACACACTAATTTTTTATGTAAAATTGATTTCACCGCCATACTGCCTGCAGAATATGTGGTAATTAAATTGCAGCTCTACTCATTATATGATATAGTCTGTGTTGTACTAATAGCCTCTTAATTAATATTTGAACTGCTGCCAGTCACTTCATCTACTTTTCCCAGAATTGGGGTAAAATTGTTCACCCTTCTTTTATGTATCACTTCCTCCATAGAACTGTCAGAGTCAGGGTACCCTCTTTTTTGAAACATTGTCTTTAATATATTTCATTCATCTATAAAATTCTTGTATTTCATAGTTATTCTTGCTGCCTGAATGAATTGGCCTCTGAGGACAGCTTTTTTTCTGAGTCATGGTGTGAAAACTGGTGTAATGTAAGGAGGAATTGGAGTATGTCAGTTTCCTATAGATCCTTGAGATAAACCTTTTGTTTAAATAGTCTATATTAATAATTATTTTTATTTCTAATAGTTCTTGTATTTTAGTGTTTAATGTAGATTATCCTACTTCCATCTCACTGCTTTTATGAATTTTGGTAAAGGGAGGTATTGTTGCTTTAACAACGGGTGGGAAGGGTTGTACTTGCCGGAAGGAAATGTTTAAGTGTTTAAATGCCCATTAAGTGAAATGGATGAAATTGCTTATTTTAATGTTGTAAATTAATAAATGTTGGATTTTACTTTAATTTATTAATTTGAGTTTACCTCTACCTGTTATCAAGCCTTCCTCTAACAGATTTCAGAGTTTTGTTTCCTAGTAGTGCATCATCACTAGATGTGATGAGATGAGAGCTGTACAGAGGGATCATATTTTATGCAGGCATTGGTGAGTTTGTGCTTCTGCTCTTTCCATTTTGGAGCCTTGTTGGAGGGCTGGATGGGGTGGCTGGGGTGGTGCAGCAGTTAGCTTTGCAGCAAGAGGTTCTCAGGTTCGATCCTCGGATGGGGTGCCTTCTGTGCAGAGTCTGCATGTCCTCCCTGTGGTCGCGTGGGTTTCCTCCGAGTGCTCCAGTTTCCTCCCACATCCCAAAGACATGCTGTAGGTGGATTGAATACTCTAAACTAGCCCTAGGCATGAGTGCATGTGTGTGTGTGTGTGTGTGTGTGTGTGCCTTTTGTGGAAGGTTGGGTGCTGGGCTGGCAACTTAACACCGTAAAACTCCACTGCCAATCATGAGCAGACAGGTTATGCGCTGTGGTGACCTCTAACCAGGAAAAGCCGAAAGAAGAAGTCGGGTCTTTGGTTTAGCCGTCCTTTGTACTTTTATCAAATAGTCTTTTGCCAACATGACATCCAAAAATGAAATATAGTCTCATCCTATGTCGTGTAAATTCCAAGAAGGATGTTGTATTATTAAGGTATTCAGTAAATTCAAGTAGCAATTCCATATCTCCTTTCCATACAATAACAATATCAACTAAGTACCTAGAATCTAGGTGTCATAAATACCTGTAGGTGATATTCAAAACATATTTTTTCTCCTATTCCACCGTAAAAATGTTCACATATAGTGACCCACATGCTGACCCCATCGCTACGCCTTTTAATTGCAAAAAAAAAAAACTGATTCTAGAAAAAGATTTAATTATTATTCCACACCATAGATAGTAAATGTTCATACAAGTTCACTTTAACCTGGGGCAGTCCAGTTTCAGAAAATAAAAAAATCGGTAAACCATTGTATTCCTACATCATGAGGAATACTGGTGTACAGATCCATAACATCAATTGTCAGAAATATGACATTTTCATAAAATCCCAATAAGTTACATTTATTAAGGAAGTTCCAAGAATCTTTACTTAAATAAGGAATCTTTTGCTCCTTGTTCTTAAGATAAAAATCCAGAAATTTGGCCAGAGGAGATGTTACAGAATTTCTTGCATCCACTATCAGGTGCATTGGTGGATTATTTAGGTCTTTATGTAACTTGGGTACTCCAAAGATAGTCAGTATAGAGGAGTATATGGTGCACAAAAAATTATATTAGTCTACCATGATCTGGCCTTGCATTAACATATCATATAAAGCTACATTATTTTTGTCATAGGTAATATTTAGATCATGTTTAGAAACCTGTCTGGAAACATCAGAAAAAAAACAATATATGTTCTTCCAGCGTATTGTATGTTGTCCATAATCACCACTTTGCCCCCCCCCCCCCCGTCTGTTTTTTATAGTCTGGATATCACAAGATTTTAAGTCCCGCAACAGTTTTATTTCTTCATGACATAAGTTGTAGTCCTTGTTGTTCTTATGGGCAGGAGTTTTTCTGCCCATAATGGATATAAAGTCCAATTTGCACATTTTTTTTTCAAACAGTTGCAATGACTGGTGGGGTAGTGGATTATATAAGCTAGGTAGTTTCCAAACCTGCTCTCTCGTATCATTAGTTCTAAACATAAAGTTTAAATTAACAGAAACCACAACACGTACAGTCCCAACACGGATACTAAACATCCAAAATGAGTCCTTCGACACGATTCCTTCAATAAAAAACTTTAATTCCAAGAGAAAAATCCGTGTTGGGACTGTACGTGTTGTGGTTTCTGCTAATTCTTTTTCTTGTGACGAACAGTCCCTTTTGGTGCAGCAGTTTGCTTTTGCTTTTTAAAGTTTAAATTAAGCTTAATAATATAAAGCTTCAAGTCAATCAGGGCTTCTACAACATTCACCCTTCTACCAATGATAAAAGTAAAATCCTTGGATAAAACGTCACCATGATGTTGTTGCATAAAACAAGAACTATAATTATAAATTTTAAAGTCACCTGTTTGGTTGACTATCAACTGGTATTCTTATTCTTGCTCTAGTGAGGTCATATGTTGTGTTATTGCTTCCAGTTGTTCTTCCTCAATCCAGGATTCCCCCAAACTCTCGACTAATATTGTGGAGAGTATATTTGATTCTGTCAGTGTGGTCACTGAGTTTGTTGTTTCCCCTTTAGACATTCTGATCGTCAAAGTGGGGGATACTCCAAAGGGACTTCCAGAGGTAAACTTCCCCTTGCACTCCAATTTCCCCATGCTCATGTTGTTGTGTTACAGCAGTGGGTTGACGTCTGTTATATACCATTCTGTGGCCCCATTGTTGCAATAAAGGTGGGACAAGGTAAGCCTTGCTATTAAGATAATCAGACTTATCCCTCTCCAATTTATTCATTATCCTCTCCTGCATTCTCACTATTTGGACATCTATTGAATGAAATAACTGGGGGGGGGGGGGGGCAGCCCACAATTATATTTAGAAAAGGACTTTGCCTAAAATCTTTCTTTCAAAATGCACACACGTGTACATCAGGAAATGGATGAGGTTATGAATATGTGTGGCGCCTGTAAGTATAGTAAACATGTTTTTTGATGCAGGAAATTCACTATTAATGGTCAACGATTTGTGATAAAAAGAAAGGATAATTTTAAGAATTAGCATATTGTATACATTGCATTATGCCAGGACTAAGTTTTTATGTTGGGAAAACCGAGCACATGCTGAAGGAGTGGGTTTGCGAACAGTCATATCAGATTAGGAATGGGAACAATACTAACACACTGTCTAAGTACATTTTATCTAACCCCAATCACTTCTTTAAGTTTGTTATTGCAGAGCAAGTTAGCATGAACTGGAGGTGAGGCCCATGGGGTTTATTGTTGAAAAACAAGAGTTAAGATGGCAATTATGCCTAAACGCAAATAGCCCACCAGGGTTGAATGAACTTACATGGGTTACATGCTTACTCAAGTTGAAGGCTTATCTTAGATAAGACAATATAGTATTGGGGATTTTAAAAAAAATAGTATGTTTTTATATGGTTTTCAATATTTAGTAGGCTAACTGTGTGTTTATTATGTATTTATTATGCATTGTCATGGTTGATTTTGAACTGACAGTTTTTATATTCCAATGGGCAAATTTTATTAACTGAGCATTACGTTTTTTAGTTACTGTGGCTTTAAACAGCAGAGCTTTTAGCTATCATGTGACATACTTTGAACTTTAAATCTAGCAAACGGAATATATTTTTTATCTGATGAAGTCTTACTAACACTTAAGATGAAAGTGCTTATCTTTTTTATCATTTTAAATCTTTGAATAAACTGGTTGGAGACAAAGCGGTGTGGAGTTTGACTACTTAACAACTGTACAACATTTCTTTTGGAGTCTTATATTTTGTTGCTTTACTGTTTTTTTTTTTTTTGCCTGAGGATGTTAGAAATGTGTAGGGTAGCTCTCGGACACTGTAAATATGTCTCCTAAGTGGAAGTGTACATAATGTGTATTGTGATGTAGCCACATGTACATAACAGTACACACAGTCACACTATTTAAGCAATTCTGGATTTCAAACACCTACCTATCTAGTCAAACAACCTAGAGAGCACTGCATTAACTACAAGCACCAAAGATGTCTGACTATTACTGTGCAAGAGTGCACTTTTGATGGGATGACCTCATGGGTGTTGTGCAGATGAGATGTTGGTGTTAAAAGTGGGATAGGGAGTCATCTTCCAGTTTAAATGCTTTTCCTGAGTGGAAGTAGATACAGCACTTCTGTCAATGAAGCTCTATGTAAATGACACTTTTGATGCACCTACACAAGCAAGTTCAGCATTGTTGGAATTGAACCTCCTACCTATTGAGTTACACAAGTTGGAGGACACAGTGTGAATTGCAAATGCCACAGAAGAAATCTGACTTAGAGAGGGAGAGGGTGCACTTTTGACAGTATGACCTCATCAGTGGGTTGCAGAGAAGTTGCTGTTGTTAAAAGTGGGATAAAATGCGGAGGAAGTTGTCTCCAAAGTTAAAGTTTTCTCATGAATAGAAGTGGACACAGCATCAGTGTTTGAAGATCAGCTAGTCTGCATCACAGGTTTTGTGATGTATGCATGAGTCTGGACTCGACAATGTACAGCACTGTTCTTTCCCATGTAATTACATACTGCTCTGATAACATCTATATACTATCATTCATGTATATTGCATTACTGGGAGTGACATATACCTGTTTCAATGTATGGTGTTTCAATGACAATTACAATCGTAAACAGTGGATTGTCAAGCAAGATTTCATGACAGCTCATCCCAAGATGATTGTATGGAAATAGTGATCATTTATTTTGTCGTGTTAGTTGTATTGGTTCATGCTTGGGCAATGTACATTGACAATACAAATACTTCCAAAACATGACAGCACACTGCTAAATAACACTGATGGATTATGTGTGAAAAGGTTACACACCATAATCATAAATTTATAAGTGTAAGTGCTGGAGTGCAGACACACATTAACAGACTAAATCAACTGAGTCAACATCGCTGTGAAATCCAGATGCCTTGGTTACAAAATTCCATTAACACATACAGAAGTTGCACAACCTATTCACATAATTCTTTCTTGTAATTTTTTAAAACTCTTTCCCAGAAGCACACCCCTGGCAAAATTTCTGGCTCAATTTCCCACTCAGGTATAGCAGAAAAGCTAAATAAACTGGGAATAAACCCTTATTTCACCCAATGGATTGCCAACTGGCTCACTGATAGGTGAAAGTTAATCTAAATAGGGGAAGTTGCCTCCAGAAAGAGACCAGTCACCAGTGGAATCCCCCAGGGTTCTGTCCTGGGACCTTTCCTGTTTGGCATCTGCTTTTCTTAAGAAAAAGCCAGTATCAAAGGTCTCTGGCTGACTACGTTTGCAGATGACTGCAAGCTAAGAACAGGTATTTAATCCCCCAAATGGCTTAGCCATCCTGCAGGAAGACTTAAATAAATAACTTGATGCCAAAATCTTGGACTGAAACTAAATGCAAAAAAATTCATTATTGTATCCTTTGGAAAGTCATCTATCACAGGAAACTACCATATTGACAAAACACCCCTAAGAGTCATTTGAGATTTGGGAACTTATGTTGACAGTGATCTAACTTTTGACCAAAATGTGTCTATCGTAAGAAAGTCCTTCTATATTGCACAGCTTATAAACAAAGGGATTTTGTCTAGATCTAGGGATGTTATTATCCCCCTTTACTCAGCCCTCATTAGGCCAGTCATTGAATATAATGCCCCTTTTGGCATGTATCTGTCCAGACACATTCAACAGCTGGAATACCCACAGAAATACCTTACTAAAAGGATACAAGGCCTAAACAACATGTCTTACATGGACCGACTCAAAACCCTGTCACTATACTTGGTATCCTACAGACTTCTAAGAAGTGATTAGTGTCTGGAATACAAGGCATCCTCTGACCCATTACTGATGGATTTACTGCACATCACCAAGTCAGATCGCATCTGATATACTCAGTCTAGGGATGTAAACCTCTTCTGCAACATCAACATAATGGCTTGACGAGACAGGTATATCTCACAGAGGATACTGATATTGTGGGACAGAGTCCCCATCAACAAAAAACAAAGTTTATACCTGTCCATATTCAAGCACAACTTAGGCTGAGAAATAGAAAGTTTACCCCAGTACTGCTCCCTGTACTACCAATAGACAGAGGCAGCTCCTAAATGCTTTACCCCATGCATGGGTCCTCTCAAATTATCTATGGTTTGATCCCAGTTATTTGGATTGGGGTAATATATAATTAGCAACCATGGGATGGGTAAGGCCAATCTATAACCAAATGGGTTAGGTAATTTTGAGCGCAAAATGAGAAGTTGGCTAGGCTTAAATTGGCCTGCAAGGGCAGATGGCACAGTAGTTACCTATGAACCTATAAGTATTAGTGCATGAGTAATCATATCTTGAGGTGCTGAACTTAGACTGGGAATTAGTAGTAGTTTATGGTGCTGTGTCCCAACCTTTGCACAAATAAGCAGCATAGACATACAAGCATGTTTAAATCGAATGGCATACAGAACAGATATGTGTTATGGTCATGTCTTGTGTGTCATGATTTACACATTTGTCATGACAGTTACAGTCCTTCACTGTATATGTATGATACAGGTGTATGGTTACACAGTCCTCAAATACAATGACTTTTTATGTACTTGTAGCATATTGCTATTGCTGTTGCATAATTTTGTGTGTTTATATAACATGATTGAGTTCTGCAGGCAATACATCTATAAACAAAGTATGTGTCATAATTATTTTATCTTAGAACATAGAAGTACATGCAGCCACTTCAATCCTGTCACCTTAATTGTATATCAGCAATATGGTCCACATCTGACTATTGTGGCATGGTTTTAAAAAGTAATAAAAAATCATTGAATGTACATCATATGATGCAGTTATTTCTGGGACAACATGAGCATGCTGTGAATGATTATGAAACACATGAGGGACCAAACATGTTATTACTGGTGGAAACATGGCTTATAGAAAGAGTTTTGAATCAAGGTGCTTTATTTGATGACACAGGAGTGGGAAGAGGGGGACATTTGGAGACAGAGAAACACATACAGACATACTAAGAGATTAGTTTATGGTTCATTTCTGCACATATTTGTGCTGTTATCCTGCAATTTGTGAACTATATAAATTTACAAAATCAGATCTATAGCCTTTCCTAATGTCACCAATTGTCATTGATTCTCAATATTTTTTCAAGGGTATGGATGACAACATCAAGCATTAACATGCGGAAATGTGTATAGCCTTTGAAACTCTGTGCAATTCAGATGTATTGCTATATACAATAAAGTGTTTCCAATATGGATGAAGACAGGAGAGTGGCAATATGATGAGGACATAAGGAGGATATTGTTGTTTGATACACTTATACACACATACTACTAATATGTGAAAACATTAAATAAATGTATGACATACTGCTGAATTCAAACTCTTAACAGTATATAATAAGTGTACAGACAGGGGGATTATCTCAGTTCAACACAGGAACTCAAGAAGGTGTAACAAACACCTTTGAAGGGACACTGACAAAAGATTAAAGCAAGGGGAAAATGTAGGCATCAGCCTTCATCTCAATAAGCACAGGTGTAACATCCCATAAGGTTACTGTCGTGTTTTTCCTGATTAGTAACCTGTCATGTTACATACAATCAGGTGTTTCCAATGGGGAGTTGGAGGTTGGCATAATGGTTAAAGTGTTTACCTCACAGACACAAGGTACAAGATTTGATTCTCACCTTTGGAAAGGCATTTAGCTAAGCTTACAATGGCTGACAAGAACAACTAGCCTAATATTTACCAATTAACCTATATGTCATCTTATCAGCATAATACATATCTTACATGAACTGCCTCGTAATAGTACTACCACTATGTATCTCTATAGAACAGCAGGGCTAAGCACATCTGTGTAATGTGAACCATGCTAATGTGGTCAAAATTAAAATCTTCAACATTTGCCATTAGAAGTGAAATGTTATTTAACATTAGGCAGCATTGCTGCATGATGCCAAGTTCTGTGCAAAATCTGAGGAAAACAGGGATAGAGACCTAGGAAGAGCTTTGCTTATTGTCTGTTTCTGCACATCTTTGTGTTGTTACTCTTCAGTTTGTCATCATAATTACTCAGGCAAGATATGTAAGAGACAGTGATAAGTATTGGGAACAAGCATACAGCAGCAAGAGAGTAGTGTTTGGATTCAAACCTTGTCAGTATTCCAAAACAAATCTACGGACCAGAGTATTATCTAACCACACCACATAAGAACTCCTTCACAAAGTTCAAAGTTCAAATCTGATAGACTGAAGCAAATGAGAATGTATGCATTCATCTTCATTGCACTCATAATATTTGTAAAATCCCATAATGTGTACATTACATCCAGTAGCATAATAAATATACAAAAGTAAAATTTGATGATGCAGAAGTGGGAACAAATAGAGAGATGGAGACAGGAACAGGGACAGGCAAAGCATATTATATTTTTGGGACATTTTTTTAACATCTTTGTGGTGTGTTACTCTTATATTTGTCCTAATAAGTAATCTGTCATGTTGTGGATGCAAGCGGGGGTTGAAAAGTAGAAACATGGCTAAGACACAATAAGCAGGATAAAGGTAGGTTAATATGATCTATAGACAACACTTACATACATAGTAGTAATGTAAATAAAACATTAAACATGACATTCACATATTTCTGGGTTTGAACGCTTGACACTATCCCAACAATAATTTTACAGACGTGAATTGTGTCAACACAACCTTTATTTTTTCATGTTTGAAGAGGCAATCATAAAATGAGGCGAGGGAGAAAGTAGGTATCAGATTTCATCATAGTAATGACAATTTTAACATTATATAAGTTATACATTGCAGCCAGCAGTATAATAAATGATCCCATGCAGAACAAAGATGTGTTAGCTTAAGGTGTTATGTGTCATGATTTACATATATGTTATGCAGCCTGGAATTTTTGGGCAGCATGCTTCCCAGCAGTATTTGCAATTGGAACATCTTATATAGTCTACATTCAACTCTGTAGCTTGTTCACGTGAAGATTAGCCTGTCTGTACACAGTGCAGTGAGGCTAAGCACAGTAACAAGAAGGGCACCAGAGCAATGTGTCCGAAGGTAAAAACTCACAATCTTTTGCCATAAGCTGTGTACTGCCATTTTCCCCTAAGTTACAGGTGCTGCTCGGGGTCAGGCACTGGGCAAATGCTGAGGAGGCAGACTGATGGCACAGAAGGGGGAAGAGACATAGGGAAGGGGAAGAGGAAGGCAGGGACCAAGTAGATTATGACAGAAACAGGAGAATGGTGGTTCAAAGTAATGTGTATCAACAGCTACACATAAAATAGCCTAATAAAAACACACATTCCCAGTTTGACATTTTTCTGGGTTAAAACGATTGAAAATTTGCAAAAAAAAAACAGTCTATAAATTTGAGCATTATCTCAGCAGACCAATAGGGAATTCCTAATTCACAAAGTTAAAATCATACAATTGGAGAGCCAGTGACAACTTATTGAAGCAGAGGGGATGAAGAGAGAGAGACAGGGAGAGAGAGATGGAGAGAGAAATACCAAGAGTTTTGCTTATAAGACATATAGGACCATCTTTATGGTGTGTTACTCTTATGTGTTTCCTCATTATTATTCTGTTATGCTCTGTAAAATTAAGTGTTTGCTCTCAGGATCAAGAAGGGATAGGACAGTAGAAGCAAGATTAAGACATGAGAAGAATTACAGTGGTTTAATAAGTTTCACTGTTGGGGACGTAATGTGTTTGCAAAGGTTTTATTGCTGCACTGTTCAAATACTATGTTAGATTTTTCCTAGTCATGCTAGAGTCAGGAAATGTTGCAAATGGAAATAGATACAGAAGTTCGAATTTAAAGACATGACAGGAATATAAAGAAACATGAAGCCTTGACAGTATGCAAAAACATCAATAATGTAATTTGAAGTGCCTGTCTATTTTTTCCTCTTGTGTCTTTCAGCTTTTCCCGGTTAGGGGTTGCCACAGCGGAACTCTGGTCCGCTAATGATTGGTAGTTGATTTTTACGGGCCTAGTTACCAGCCCTGACGCACAACCTTCAATGAAGGTACGCCCATTCATGCATGTCTCCACACAGAAGACGCTCTAGCTGAGAATCGAACCGGACAGCGTCTTACTGTGAGGCGATCAGGTAGTTTCTGAGGCTAGGGACAGTCATGAGTTGGCTTCAGCTAGCTGGTACAATTTTGCTAAAACTTTTTTCTCATATGGCTAAGATGGAAGGAATTCTCTGGAGTGTGAGAGTGGCAGCATTGTATTTGCAGTTAGTACGTAGTTTGAATGGTATTTGCATTTTGGGAGGAATTAAGTGTAACAACAGGGAGAGCATATTCAGGTTAGGGTATCTGCTTATTAATACCAGGGGCATACCAAGCTTTTAGCAAGAGATGGTTGGAGCCTGAGTAAAAGGCTGTTAATCAAGTGATGAATTTATTATTGCACGAGTAGAGGTTTTGAAGGAAAGGCAAAGCTCTGATTTAGGCATAGGGAATAAGATACATGAGTTATTTGTATGTTGTGAGGATTAGCTATGGTTAAAGAATTGCTATTAGACAACTTTTAAAGGGTACCATATAACCTGGAATCAGATTTTGAGATGTTAATGATAAGGTGGTTGAGGGGCAGCCACCTACATATATTTAGGAAATCTTTTGTAGTTCCTGTCAGATGGGTGCAGAGGAGGTGCTTTGTAGAATAATACTGTCAGCATAAATTGTATTTAAAAAGAGTAGACCATGTTAGTAATGCTGAGTATAGATTAAAAGGAGAACAAAATAGGACCCAAGGGTTGCACCTGTGGGGTACCAGATCTGAATGTAATTTCTTCTGCCACTAAGCTACCTGGCTGGGCCTTGAGTGTTCTGTAGGTAAGGTAGCCTTTGAACTATTATATCATGTTTTGCCTGAAACCTTCAACTTCAAGTTTGTTAAGTAGAATTGATGTTTTACACTTTCAAATATGCTACCGAGATCAATAAACAGTGCCCCAGTAAACCTACCTTTCCTTGTGGCTGTGAAAACTTTTTCCGTTGTAGTATGGACTGCTGTATGGGTATTGTGCCCTGTTTGAAAGCCCTGTTACACATCAGTAAATAAACATTTGTTGACATGGTCAAACAGATGACTATGTATGAGTTTTGAATATTTTCCTAATGGATTAGAGCATTTAAAGTGGTCTGACATACTGGATTACAGAGAGGGATTGCTTGTTTTGTTTTTGTTTTTTTGGCAGGGATCATCTGGGAATGCTTGAACTGTGGGTGGACTACATGTAAAGGTAAGGGGAGGTTAAAGATGTTTTTTAGGTGTATAACTAAAGAGAGCAGTGAGTCTGGGGACAGATGGGTGGATACGAAATAGACTATTTTTAATCATTTTTTTTTTTAGGAAGCTCCCTCAGAGCCCTGGAAAAGATAGATTGAATGTAGAAAACTGTGGTTTAATTTGGAATGATGATGGAGTTTGGGGTGGGCTTGATGATTATTTTGGGGTTGGATAATGAGATGTTTATGCTATTAACAGTAGGTGCTAATGATGAACAAGTGAGGAGAAAATGCAGGTTTCACATAGAGATGGATGAGATTTCTTAGAAAAGCTTTTGTATAAATAGGCAATGTCTTTGATAATCCTGCAGAAGGGTCTGGGTTGTGAAGCCATGATGTTTTGCTTATTTCTTAGATATGAGGAATTGACTTCAACAAATTTTATATTATGAACATATCTTATAGAAAGAAAACCATAATGATGCTCTGGAGAATTGCTTTCTTTCTGCAGTACCCAGGGTTTACATTTACTTTTCATTATGGCTTTCAGGTTACTGTAAAAAATAGAAAATAGGAGTTTATTATAAGACAGGGTAGCGCTTTCGCTAAATAGCTTCTTCAGCCCAATATTGGGCTGAAGAAGCTATTTAGCGAAAGCGCTACCCTGTCTTATAATAAACTCCTATTTTCTATTTTTTACAACGTTGGAGCATTTTTTTGCCTGTGACTGCTGTTTGGTGTTATATGGGACTTTGCGTGAGCACTTTGAGCCCCTTCATTGTTTTGCTCTGTAGTTTCGTTTTTTCAGTGTACTTACTTTGGCTGCTACAACAGAGCATTAACTCCCTACAAGCGGTTTTCTTACATGGCTTTCAGGTTAGGTGCAATTAAGCAGCAGCAGTGATGTCCTTTAATTTGCTTTTGTTTAGTTGAGTAATGTGTCTATAATTGGGAGAATACAATATTTAAATAATAATAGGGCAAGAGCAGGGTTAGTGGACTGACAGGGAGCTGACCAGTCAATATTGTTCAAGCCATACATAACTTGCTGTACTTTGGACTTGTAGAATAATCTACATGTAACAGTAATTTTGGATTCTTTGAATGATATGGTAGCTTTAAAAAGGAAGAAATCCTTCAGAGCAAGAGACACAACAAAGGAAATATGTTAATTTTTTTTATCTTTCAAGAAAGAAATCATTTTTGTCTGCCAAAATAAACTGATAAAACAAACGGTTGTGAGGATACATAAATCATATCCTGGAATTGTGCCTGCCTCCCTACCCACCACTAAAAAAGATAGTCAAAGATAATCACCTTCTGTGCATCCCCTAGTGTTAGAGTGATATAAAACTTAAGGCATGAATGCCCACAATCATATATTTTAAGTGGCTGTTGTCAAACATATATACAGCATGTCTCCTTATCCCTATTCCCAAAAGTTAGCCACCTGTATAATGTTTGAGATTTGATTGTCAGGAAAATGAAAAAAAAAATAATGATCACAGTAATACATTCCAACTTGCTGTACCTAAATAGTACACTGCCCTAGAGAAGCTATACTTACCTTCTGTGCACACCTCTGAGGTCTGAGAAAAGATAATAAAATAATGACCACACCATCTCCAGCCCTCCCGACATAACCTACAGCGACCTTCTATGCACACCTCTGAAGGCCAGTTTCTATGTGGGGTTCAGGACAGAGGCTGCGAATAAGCCTGGGACAAAATCCACTCATACTACCTGAGTTGTCAGGACCAGCAAACCCCCTAGAAGCTCTGGTGATCTGGCTGTTCTGTAATTCATTTTATTCCTTATTTGTGAATGATAATGACTTGCTAACTGTTCCTTTTTTCTTTACTACTATACAAAAGTTAAATACATGTTCAGCAGTATTGTGTGTGTTCACAGATAAAAATCATCATTTTTTAAACACACAAGTGCACTCACTCACACACACAAACACACACACACACACACACACACACACACACACACACTGACCTGCAGAAATCTAGCAAAGTCACAGGTACTGCAGCTGTTTTATCTTCGAACTGGAGCACGATAGACTGTTTATTTATTTTCATAAAGTAAAGAAGTGCTGCCTTTTATACCTTAAGAAAATAAATAAATAAATAAATAGAAAAAAAAGGCCCAGCAGAGTGGAATCCTAGGTGGGCCCTAGTTTGTTTATGCATAAAGCCAGCCATGAGTATTAGAAATTTTGGAAGAATTTCCTTTTACTGGATGTCCTAGCTCAGATAGCTTTTACCCCTGGTTCATCGAGCTCTGTGGCAAGCTGATGTACAGACACGTGATTCACTTATTTCATTTTCTATTTAGCATGATTGTATTCTCCTGGACTGGAAAGACACACTGGTAATTCATTTTTTTTAAATGAGAAGGTGGACTGGTCCATGAAACCTTTCCATTCATGACCCAGCCCAAAAGGATAAGGTAAATCTCAGAGGAAGTCTATACAGAAATAAGGAAGACATGCAAATTCTACAGAGAGAGACTGAAAGTCATTATTGAACCCTGAACCTGGAGCTGTGAGGCCACTCCTATCATATTCTTTAGCAAGGCTGAAGCATCATTGTAACAGTTTAGATATTGACTACCTTCCTTTATTTTTAACATAGAACTGGGCCTATTTAATGGGGCCCTGTCTCTTGAGTGTATAAAAGCTTTTGATGTAATCACCCACCCCATGTTACTTCAAACCCACACTGACAAAAGTTTAACTTGGATCCTCTGGCCCACTTCAATGGACACTTAGTAATTAAGTCATTCAGAGTCAAACAAACCTCCTCCCTTTTAACTCCATCTTGTATTACCTTACAGTTACTTAGGTCTCTATGCCACCTCCACTCATATCATTTTTTTTAACTGTTTACAGACTGTCCGTCCTAATCTATAACCATTATTATATGCAGATAATCTGGTCAAAATTTGTAGTTCTCATATTTACATCTGGCATGAGCTGCAAATTGATCTCTTAGGTGTAATTGGATGGTTTACTGCCAATATTTAGAACATCAGTCTAAAAACTCACATTTGGCACTTACACTAAAACTTGTATTTCACACTGCATCTACTGCAGCCAGCTAAACTCTTCAAGATGCTTGCTGACTGGTCATTACATGATTCATCTGGGCCTGTCATTTAGAATTCCAGTTCTAAAGGATATTCAGGAATCTGCTTATGTTCTCCTCTTAGCGGGTTACACATGTTACACCTCCCATGGAAGGTGTTAAGGGGCACTCTCACAAGGTACCCAAACAACCTCAACTGACTCTTCTCAATATGGAGGAGCAGTGGCTGTACTCTGAGGTCCTACCATGTTCCCAGGCTCCTCCCTGTGTTATGGAACATGAGCGAATCCACCCTGTGAAGAAACCTCATTCCAGCTTCACATTACTATGAGCCTCTCCTTTAGATCATTACAAAGGTGCATGACTAGGAGGAGAAGGACATAACCCATTTCCATTGTATTAGACTGTGGTGCGGATAGTCAATAAATTAAAGAAATGATCCTAACTAGTTGGAGAATTTTGTAAGGTAACTGCAAAGTGTTTTGAGTTGTGGGCAATAAGCCAGCTTTCACTAACAAGACAAACAACAATTTAAGAATGATTTTGGAGAGAAATAGCTCAAAAAAGAAAAAGAAAATGACAAATAAAGCTGTGGGCATTTATAAATATGGCATCAGTAAGAGACCATCTTTTGCACTACAGTTGGGTACAGGTTTAAATACTAAAACAAGGTGCGCTTGTAATTCCATAGGTGTTTTTTATCTGACAACTTGTGACAGCTGCAAGGTGTTTTACAGGCAGGATGTTTCAAAAGCTGTCACAAAGTATTTAAGAACACATTTATGTCTGGAGAAAACTAGGCCTCAGGAATGCATTGGGAAAGCATACATTGACTCATGGTCAATTTGGGGAATGTAAATGGTTTGTGCTGGATCATGTAGATTTGGATAATAAAGGGAAGACCTAGAAACACTCTTAGATGAGGGGGAAATGGAATGGCAACTGTACCCTGATGTAAGTAAAAAATCCAGGCTTCACTGCTTCCACCAATACTAAAGCAGTGCTAAAACTGAGGCCAGAATAAAAAATAAACTATTATTTTTTAAATGTATATTTTGGGTTATTTTTAATGTACAAGATTTTTGAATTGGTTCACATGGTCGTGGTTATTTGCTGTTGAGAGGAAGGTTATTTAAAGTCTAGATAAAAAGCTTTTATTCATTTTGATTTGATGAAGTCTTTTTAATTTATAGTGAGATGAAAGCTCTGAATAAATTGTAGATTTTTATTTCTTGGTTTTCATTTCTTGGAGTTGGTAAATAGTTTTGACCTGCAGATACTAATTCAAAAGCCACCATAAAGGCTGTCTCTCCTACAGATGTTACTGAACTGAAATTACATTAAGGTTTACTTATTTAATAAATCTGGCAACCTCATTAACCTTATTGTACCATTTGTTACACAGATATGTATTACGGGCATGGAGAAAACAACAAGAAATAGCATAACAGGCACTGGAATTTGTCCTAGCCTGATATTATTTATTTAGTTAACGGAAAGTATATAGTCGCATATGAAGCTTAATCTTATGAATAGGAACTTGGTTTTATGTCTTGTACAGAAAACTGCTTTGAAAATGTGTTTACAACTTCAGAGCCATAATTTTTGGAATCCAACAATATCATATAAGTATTTATATGCTCATGTTTTTCTACATACACAGATGGCAAACCATAGATTGCTTATTTAGTGAAAAGAAGCATATTTTCAAATGGGTTCACAAAGACTGCATCACTAAGAATTTGTCTGGCAGCATGTACAGATAACATTGTTTGCAGACCAATAAACTATCATGCCAACACTGATGTACTGAGTAGTAACCCATCCCAGCAGAGCTCTGTGTCTTGGAGACAGCTAATCAGATATTAATGTGAGAAGCCATGTGCAGCCCACCTGTACATACTGAACAAATGAACTAATAGAATGAAAAGGATGTAATCTGACACATATTTATGAGTATGTATTGAGCATCTGGCTTGTGATAACGGAGCCAAGATATATACTATACTGTTCCTGAAGCCTTGCCATGAGTGTTGTAGACGGGTGTGTTTTGTGAGATTCTGGCGCACTAGTTCGTGCACAGTGCTGTGCTGTACTATTTACAATGCAGCAAGTTAATTCTAGAATGCCTAGAAGGAAGGAATAATGTGTTCATCAGTGTTATACAAACAGTAAATTGGCAACTCATGCGCATTTTATACCCGTGGACATGCCACGAAAGGACAACATCTGAACTGTATGTGTTCCATGCTAGCCCATACCTTAGAAGACTGTTTTTTTATTTTGACATGTACTCGATCAAAGTAGATGAATGTATATGCCACAAATTCTAATACATTATGGGAAACCACAAAGAAAACTAAGAAGGGGTAGGAGAAGACGTCAAAGCAATGCAGGGCTTCAGAGGACAGCTGAATAGGAGGGTGGGGCTAATTGGAATGGCATGGGGATAAAGCGGGGGGAGATCAGCTTTGAATATTGTTACAGTTGTAAGAAAATAAACACTGCATAAGCTAAGTAACTGTCTGCGTTAGTGTTACTCTTCGGTCTATATGCCTGAGTTACATAAAGAAACCCTGCCTCTGAAGGCATAGCTGTCATCTATCTGGCCTGCTGTGAACCTGGATTATGTGCACTCTCTACTGCAGTATCCATTAGCCTTTTGAAGAGATGTTTCTTATCTGAAAATGGCTTGCTTTGATTTCTGACCTTAGTATATTTTGATCACTAAACCTTTCCAACAGGAGGCAGAGTATAAGTACTTTCCTATCAGATTTGTTTGTTCAACCCTTTGCCATAATACAGCAGACTAACAAAGTCTACTTAATTTTATCTTTATTGCTTTTCTTTCCTTTGGGAACTATAAATGTTTTGTTTGAAGCAATAAACACAGTCTCCTGCCATTTCAGTGTATTTAATTTAGTATTTCTTAGACAGTCAGTGCAACAATATATTGTTTTAAGTAGTCCTTCAGTAAAACAACTATACCTGTTTATCTGGCTCCCAAATCCATCTGAAACTTCTGTAGCTATGGAACCTACTTATTTATTTCATGAATGTGCACTCTGTTGCAAGATCTAACTGCAAAATTCAAACGATCCCCAAACAATTGTCTGTACCTGGCTAGATGGCATCACAATCTGGCAGCTAGTGCAGTGGACTTAGGCTATGAACTATTAATAAACTGCTCCTTGAAGAATAGGGTTTGATACCCTCAACTGACATTTACCTACTGTTTAAGCAAATCACTTAAACAGACAGCTATTGGTCAGCTGGGATGTTGGCTCAGGTTCTCAGTGTTCTCCTGGGCTGTATGCCTAGCAACTATTTGTGAACATAGAGAAAGAAAGAGAGAACTCAGACATTTGGTGTATCTCACACATAAGAAAAGGTAACTTCCTGAAGACGTATGAAAAAAAAGCCTGCCTATAGAGTTAGACTCTTTACAGTGAAAGAACAATTAATTTTTTGTTCAATCATTGTATTTTGTAAGGAACAGATGGAACTCAATGTGCAGGATGGTATAATGGTTAAGGTTTTTACCTTACAGACACAAGTTGCTGGGTTTGATTCTCACATGGGGTAATTGGCTAGGCTTGAAATGGGCCACAAGGGTAGTTAGCCTAGTACTAATCTATGAACCCTCAGGTGCAAAGGAAATAACATATAATGTCAAAGTGTGTAAATAATGCATTACAATATTTCTTCTGTTTAAGAGGGAGTACATTATTCCACATGCAGAAAGCAGTACCCCTGCAGTTTCCACAGCTCTTCATTTAACCTCATATGGCTGACACTGAAGGTGTCAATATATGCTATGACTGCTTTTTTTCCTAAGTATACCGGATGGTGGATTTGCTTCTCTTTGCATTATCGCATACTGAGTACTACCCATAGTCCAGCTCTCACAAGCCCCTCATCATAATGCCAGCAGTCCCAAAACATTTACATTTGTTGCCCCACATCTGCCTCACATAGCCATGCCCCACAATTCAGAGAAGTTCAGGGCCTGTGTCATGGTCACGGGTAATATTTCATCTTTGAAGAGTGACACAGCTCAAACAAGAATTACATTCACAGACTATGTTTTAGTATGCAAACCTGAGAAATGAATGGAAGATTCATTGAGCAGTGCAGGGTCTAACATTTAGTTACCAGGGACACTTCACATATGTACTGAAGCAGTAACTGAGAAGCTGCCCTGCTAGTAGCTGTTGTAAGCAAAAGAGGCAATGCTTTGAAATCCAGATTTGCTTGCTTCCGTTTGGCATAGATATTCTATGTATGAAAGGCATGTTCCTACTCACCATAAGCATTATGTAAGACAGCAACAAAATGATTTCTTTAAAAGAGCAGGAAAATACTTTGGCTTTACTAAAGGCCTGTTTGGCTGCCTGGACATTTCTATTGCAGACAAATAATACTGAATACTTCCAAAAGATGAATTGTGGTTTCACTGAATATTAATGCTTTACAAATGAAGATTATAGATTTGTAAGTTTTCAAAATCTAATATGTTGCAAATTAAATATTAATATTCTAACATAAGGGAGGGGTATACCACCTTGTAAATATATTCCTTTTATATTATTTTTTGCAGTATTGGAAAATGTCATTAGATGGTATTTTTTATATAAGTATACTGAATATAATGAATAGCATGCCTAATGATGGGAAGTAGTTTTCTTGGCAGAGTGGAACCTCTCCAAAGGTACATAGCCAAAATAGCAGCCAAACCTGGAACCTTTTCAATATTTCTGGATTGATGGAGCCACCTCAAAGCTGAATATATTAAGTAGTGGGGGGGGGCTTGGCATGCAGCCTACTGCTTTGGGGTGTGCAGAGCTTTGGGTCACTCAGAAAAATGATTTTGATTGTTTACCATTAGGTATATTTTTGGCTGAGTACAATGTCCAGTTTGTATTTATCTACTCAATCATGCTCCTCTGTAATACAGATGTTCTTTCAGCTTATGCAGTCCAAGTTGGCCTTATTTGTGTTTTTTTTTTATGAAGTCCTAATCTTATATTAAAGATTTTGAACTGTTAAAGGTTTCTGTTCAAGAAAGCATATGGAACAAGAGCTGGGTAAAAGGACACTGAGGTGGAGTGACCTTTTAGTTTTGGAAGAGAGTGGAGAATAGAGGACACAACTCAGAACAAAGCTGTTTCTTCATTTAATATAGTCTTATAAGCTGGTGTCTGACTTACTGCTGAGCAAATAGGGTAGCTTGATGCAAGATTCAAGAGGAAGGGCAGCAATTAATGCTGAAAATAACATAACATTACATAACATTTACAGGACTAGTTGCAGCTAGGAAAAGTAAATAAAAAAACTGTAAATCCTGTAAACAGACTTTCTGTGTCAATTTAAAGCACTGAGTTTTTCTGACAACAAATGCAGGGTAATTAAATACCTTTAGGTGGGCCATCAATTACATTGTGGCTGAATAGGGCTTTTAAAAAACTGGCATTCTAAATATACTTGAGGTCAAGTGAGGCTAAACAAATGCTATTAGTGTCACTTTAAGTATCCTTAATAGTGAATGGAAGACAGTTGAAAAGAACAAGTCAGCAGAGTAATAACTGAGGTGTTGAAGTAAAAGCCAAAAAGCAGAAGGTATTTGCTTTTGTTTGCATTAGAAACTGGAGTGTAAAATTAATTCAATAAATATAGTTTCATCACAAGCAGATGGCCACTTCTTCGGCTTAACATTTAAAAAAGCAAGCTTGTGATGTCATGCCATTGAGGGGGTAGAAAAGTTCTAGAAAAATCTATAGCAATCCCACACAGCCAAAGCATCTGGCAGGTGGCAGAGGCAAGTAGTAATGAGTTAAATAGTGACACCAGTGGGTGAGCTCCTGGTGTCCTCCTTCTTGTCTCTTAAACTGTCTAAAAAAAAAAAAGAGGGCAGAAGCAGGCGCTCTAGCTGTGGTATCAAGTAGCTCAGACATAGTAGGGGATATGGTGACAGAGAGAGATACCAGTATCTGAAATTTCTACCAAATACAAATTCAGGCTCAGTTCAGATAGGCTTGCCAGGCTTCCTAACGGACTGTTCCCAAATTCAATTTAGATAATTACAGAAACTTAACAAAGATGCTTTTATGTGTAACTCAGCTCCATTTTCTAATTCCTGATATACCATCACACACTCAATAATTCAGTTTTCAGGAAGTAGACTCCATCTCATAGTTTCCTGTAGATTCACTTCTAAGAAATAAGAGAAAACCAAACACCCAGAGGGTGCCCACATAGACATAGAAGAGCCATGCAGACTTCACATAACTGACATCAGTAACCAAGGGCAGACTAGGATCTTTGAAGTCTCAGGTAGCAGGGCTAGCTCCAAATGACCATTCCCAAGCTTGGAAGTAGCTCTGTAATTAAACCTGTAAGTGTTTTGAAAGATCCGTGGTTAGCTGCAGATAGAAAGAATTACAGAAAAAAATAGAGTTCACATGTCTAATCAAATAAGGTGTCAATGTTGTTAATGAAAACAACTTGAACACATCTTTTAGAGAAGTAAATCATTTTAGATGGACTCAGAGAGTGCATGAATATGTTTTTTTGCTTAATTTTACAAGTCAGTCTAGCTGTACTTGAGGTGAACTGAGGACAAACAATTAATCTTAGGGGCATGTTAAGTACCTTATGAAAGAGTTAGTAGTCACATTTTAGGGGCTGATAGATTTCAGGTAGAGTAATGCAGCAGTTAAAACACTGCTGCGGGACAGTCAGTGATAAAGCTATTTATTCACGTTTTTGGGATTGGAGTCTGAAAATGGGTCTTAAAACACTGAGTTTCTTTATTAATTATGGCTGTAGATTCAGTGAAATATTTCTAAAAAGACTCATGATTTTGTACCACTGAAGATGTGGAAATGTGCAGGGGAGTCACTGTCCAATCAGCAAGAAGTGGCCACAACAACTGGAAGAGGGCAGAGAATAAGCAGCTGTGGCACATGCTCACTCCCTACTTCTGTCACTAGCTACTAAAAGAGTCTAATCATTCCATTGACAGGTGCTTCATCTGCTGTGGACATGGGTCACTTCGACCCACTAATGTCTGTGGTTGAAGAGGAATGTGTTTGCCTAGTTATCTTCCTTGAATTCTGTATTTTGAAAGTTGAGAGGCATCTCAGAAAGAGTAAGCATCACCCCTTTTCCCTCATTTTTTTTATTTTGTTACTGTATTTTATCTCCATGTATTTGAACATTCTCCAATAGTAAACTGGCAGGGTCTATATTAGTTTATCGAAATACATTTCAAACAAATACCTCTTCATCGACACCAAACAGTCGAAAGTCATTACCATGATTTGCGGAATTTTTCCCAGGGTAAGGAAGTAGTCGGCTAACTCGACAACTTTGCCCTTTTCCCCATGTAGTGGAATCTCATGCATTTGGGAAGGTGCAGCCCCCCAAATGGGTGAGTTTAATTTAGTGCATTGTGTGTTCCATTGTGCTACAGGGCAATTGTTTCATTGCCCTAGGAAGAATTCTGAGATTCGCCAAAGTGAATTTCAATGGTTTGGTGTTGATGAAGAGGTATTCGGTGGAAATGTATTTTGACAAAATAATATATACGTAACTGGCAAGTGCATATACTTCAGCAATTATATGGCTGCACAGAACACCAATCAATAGTCTGTTATTCTAGTACTCCTTGGCAGACTTCATGACTCATGTATACAAAGTGTTTCCATAGGCCAGCTTGAGTTCTGATTCTGACAATACAGGGGACTGTGCTAATATTTTCTATTTTATTTTTTCATAGCATTTTTTGCTGAATATTTTCCTACCCATTGCCCACTGTCTGCCAACTATCCCCCACTTCAGCCAGTGTCCAGAAGGGTAAATCATCCATACATCCATTGGGTTTCTAAGTTTGCCTTAACTTCCTGCAACCCCACAGCAGCACACCTGAAGAGAAATTTTCTGGTAGTGCCAGCCCACGGACAGATTTATTCTTTACTGTATGTGATTGTATCACCTACTGGACATGGAGACACTACACAGTAGATGCTCATCTTTGAACCTTTGTGTAGTCTTGATGTAAAACCCACAGTATTTCAGTGGATCAGGGTGACCCCTTCTTCTCATGATGGGTATGCCAGCATTGTTTGCTTACTCCCACCCTTCCCACTTAGCTTCTTCAGCACCAGGCTGCAATCAACCTCAGATTGTATCATCTGGGTCATGGCCAGGGGTTTATCCCTCTGCATAAAAAAGACAGCACCTTTTCCAAAGCATTTCAAAGTGCTTAACCCCAGATACATGGACTTATGTAAAGGAGGTGGTGTGAGGCGGGGCTAAAGATTAAAGATGGAAGTAAAAAAATGTGCTTTAGCCACCGGTTGAGGCATCAGAGGTCATAGTATAATGCAGATATTGTCCAAAATTTCAAGAACAGCCACAACCAGTATCATAATGAGAAATACATTGCATGTTACTGATTTTATAACAGAAAAAAAGGCAACCCGATTATCTTTTCAGTCCTATCTAATTATTACCATCCTTGTATCTGCTGACTATTTGTAGAATGAAAATGACTACCCAAACCAGATATTCCCTGCAGTATGAATTTGCTGTATAAATGCTATTTATAGAAGGTCAGAAATGTCAACAGCACAATGCCAACTTCATCAATAAGATCCCCTTATGTAACAGTTCAGAGGTAATGGCCCTTCCTTTCATACAGGTCAGGACCTTGCAAAAGTTGAACAGTTAGAGGAGACAGAACCTGAATTGACCCCTTGACCCTCTTAATCAGCATGCCTATTTTGCCCCTGACATCTGCCAGCTTGTCAGTGATTGGTCCTGGTAGCAGTTAGTGCTCCCAGTGCCTGTGTGATTTCCCACAGACAGGTCCTTCTCTGCACTTACAGAGAATGATGGGATTTATTTTGAGCGGTAGGCAAATGTAAATAAGTTGCTTTTCAATAAAGAACACAAAGGCTTACTGAGTACCAAACCTGCTGTTCTGATTTCATATGAGATGCTATGCTCTGCTGGTCATAATCACTGAAAAGATATTTAGATTTTAATGACAACATAATTATAAGTGCATATTCGTATTTTACTTATTATAACTGCATTTAGTCTATAACCTGTTTAATCTTCTTTTGGTATATTTTATATGTTATATCTTTTGTGATGAATATTTCATACTTAGGAATCTGTAGCAAATATAGCCTTCTCTCAGTATCTCACTTTCTCTGTCTCAGTGTCAATCTCTTTCTCTCTCTCTCTCTTTAATTATAGTCCTCATTTTTCAAAGGTCACTTCTGGAACCATTTGCAATCACTAGTATGAAAGCTCAAAGTGACATATTTTCTGTTTGTTCAGTTTATTAAACTGGGTTTATGTAATTTTTTACAAATGCATATCATATTAAACAAAAAAGGTACCATCATTTATGGAGGCCAAGTTAAATGGGAAAAAATAAAATATATTAAAGATAAACTCAGAAAGTATTAAATTAAGTATTTAAATTTAAATACTACAAGATATTGTACATTGAATTGTATACCTCATTTTCTCATAGATCACAAAGGAACAATTACTATGCGAATAAATCTGATTGTGTTTTCTTATATAAGGAGGCTTAAAAGTTGTTTTGAAAAGAAAAGATTTCAGTTCTTGTTTTGAATAGGGTTGTTCTGGAAGCACACAACCCCATTCAATACCACATTCACCTAATGTTTCATGATTTTCAGCCTCATCTGATTAGTCGCTGTGTTCTAAATCTAAGTGTGTTTTTGCTCTGCTGAAAAGGAACATTTTTGCAGAAATATAGTTCCTAGGCCTTTGGTTTATTAGGAGCTAGAGAGTAAATAGGCAGTTGGGTGATAGAGAGGGAGCTGTAACCAGATTGGGGAGGGGGAGTAGGACATGCACTTGAAATGTTAACATGATCTGGGAATGCACTCTCAAGGATCCTAGATTGTAGTTTGCTAGGAGATCAAGTGATATATGTAAAGTGATATTGGAAAGGCCATTGTTATTTAGGAATGGTGCATGTCATACAAAGGAACCTGCATCTGGGAAGATGCACAGTTTAAGGGTATGGTATGTTGAAGGGTTTTTGTCTTGGCAAGCTACTGTAGGGGCCAGAAAGCTGAGTGATTCAGATGATGTGAGAGAGGCCATAGAGAGCTGATAGTATGTTGAAGGAGTCAAATGTGGGAGGAATCAGTGATAGAGCAGTATATTGGAGGATTTAATTTAGCACAGAATATTTTGGGGACCGTTGTCTGCCTCAATAAGTATTTTGTCAGCTTGGCAAAAAGAAAACAGAACAGCTTCAGGTGAAGACAGCAGTCAAACTGTATATTTTCTAAGTTCTCAGCTGAAACAATAGATTTTCTGAAAAACTAGGTAAGAAGAACCACCTTTGCAGGATGCAGCAGTCAAGATTCTAATCTATTTTCAGGTGTTTATCTCTATGAGGTCCTGCAGAAATTAAAAACTGGCGCACTGAGGGCATGAGGTATTGTTGAGGGTGCTATAAAGGGCCATACATTACATGAGGAGTTACACCACAGTCTCACAGAAAGGAAAATAAATATACTTGTTGGCTGGAAACATGAGCTGAAAAGAACTGCAGCAGGAGGTTGTTTACTCAAAGGTCATATGGAGAGTGGCATTACAAGGGCTCTCTACTTAACACTGGGTGATATAGGGACATATAGTATGATATGTACATATACTGTGTGGTCAGATAATGTGGTGGGAATTATGACCATGCCAGTGTATTTAAATGCCAGACAGATTGGTAGGAACTACAGAAGTGGGCATGTGCAGCAATAGTTAGTGCTAGGTAGACAGCTGTGAGGGGACAGACCTAGTGGTAGTAAGAGAGTTGTCAGAGGGACAGAGTTAGTGGTAGGTAGACAGCTGTGCTGGTGACAGAGCTTGTGGTAGTAAGAGAGTTGTCAGGGTGACAGCATTAGTGGTAGGAAGAGAGCTGTGATGGGGACAGAGCTTGTGGTAGTTAGAGAGTTGTCAGAGGGACAGAGTTAGTGGTAGGTAGACAGCTGTGATGGGGACAGAGCTTGTGGTAGTAAGAGAGTTGTCGGGGTGACAGCATTAGTGGTAGGAAGAGAGCTGTGATGGGGACAGAGCTTGTGGTAGTAAGAGAGTTGTCAGGGTGACAGCATTAGTGGTAGGAAGAGAGATGTGATGGGGACAGAGCTTGTGGTAGTTAGAGAGTTGTCAGAGGGACAGAGTTAGTGGTAGGTAGACAGCTGTGATGGGGACAGAGCTTGTGGTAGTTAGAGAGTTGTCAGGGGGACAGAGTTAATGGTAGGTAGAGAGCTGTTGGGGACAGAATTAAAGGCAGGTAGCCAGCTGCTGGAGGGACTGAGCTAGTGGTAGGGAGAGAGAGAGACAGAGAGCTGCTAGGGGGACTGGGGTTCTATCCATCACCAGTAGGAAGTAGCGGCTGCCTGAGCTGATTGCAAGTCTTGGTACTGGGGGCAGTTTTAATTGACCTAATGTAGGGCAGAATCTGAGCAGTCTTGTTTCTTATTTAGACAAAACCAAAAGGAAAAGGAATTACACTGAATTCCTGAAGGATGAGGTGTCCTTGATGTTTAAGAAGCTAACAGATATGTTAAATACATATAATATATTGAGACAATCATAGAAGTCAATAACCTTCAGCACTGCAGCTTTGTCAGAGTACTTCACAGTAGCAGAGAGAAATAATACAATGGAGCACTTACATAAGGATTCTTTTTTATCACCAACATTATAGTACAAGGTAGGGATCAAATTCCAAAGATAAGACAGCATCCTTGTATTGATAAAATGTACATTACAAGAACAGTGTACACTGGGTAAGGAAAGACTGAAGAGGAAAGGTGGAGATCTAGGATATACATAGCATAATAAGAAATGAATCCAAAGAATATGAAGTGAAGAGCACAGGAAGATATTAGGAGCAGGCAGATTTGGGACAGCGAGTGATAGGACATAATATGAAGGAGACACACTGTGGGGAAAGGATAGTTACATGTTGCTTTACAGAAATTACTGACGTCAGAAATTGATACAGGCTGCACTGGATAAAGTGTGAATGAGTGAAGGGTGGGCCCAACTGCCCCTCTGACAATGAAGGAAGAACTCAGCAACACTATGATAGAAAAACAGGCAAAGACAGGTTATGGTAATTCACGGTTAAATTTCTCCAAGTTTTTTGGGTTTCTAATACCATGATGGGAATGGATCCCATTCCTGAGTCGAAGTATGATTAAAGCTCGTGAAATTAGTATTGTTTCAATCTTTGATAGTAGCCAAAAGTGCACTTCATAACATCAGCAATGTGCCCAGAACTAACTCCTTCTACAATTCATATAGTGTTACATGTATCGCTAGCATATCTAAATAAGACCATAAATTATTTTTTATGAGACCCATTGTTCCTACTGTTGTTGGAAGTGTATGGGTATCCTTTTTCCACAGTGCCCTCATTTCTGCCTGCAAATCCTGGTAGTTAATGACTTTGTGTCTCTCTGTACATAAGACACTGTCATCACTGGGTGTAGTATTTTCAATGATCAATGCTACTTTTGCCTTCTTTTCGTGAACCACTAGATCTGGTTTACTCACACCTATTTTTTGAACTGTTGGTAATGGGTGATCCCATATAATATAAACTTCTTCATTCTCTATAATGCTTTGTGACTCATGTTTCCAATGCTTCTCAGCTACTACAATATTGTAATGTTTACACGATCCCCAGTGCAACAGTTTTGCCACATTATTATGCCTTTCAGTATACAAGCCCTCTGCCTTTGGTGTATCACACCCAGCAACAGAATGTACAACTGATTCCAGTTCTGTTTTACAGAACCTGCATTTGTCTGTTTCTCACACATGTTCAACGGACTTTATTAACCAATGTGCATGCAGTCCACTATCCTGGGCTGCTAAGATTAACTTTTCATATTTTGGTTTAAATTCCCCTCTCCTTAACCATTCTTGCATCAGATGCTGATCTACATGAGGTTGTTCCAGGAGTTTTCTATGCTTGCAGCTGTATTTATGCCTTTTGCAAATGTCTTGCCTTCTCGACTGATCCTTCTCCTTATATTCTTTCGTCAGTTGTTTGGCACATTCAGTGGTTGCCCGAGTTTTGTCTACTTCTGGTTTTGTTTTTTTACCCACTTATATACTTCTGCTAAACTAAGCTGGGAAGTCATCTTATATTTGATCTCTCCATGTTTCAAAACTTTCACTGTGTTTGGATCTGATGAGGTTAGCAGATATATATACAGTTCTACCAATGCAGATGTATGCATGTAATCTATTTCGAGGAGGCCCATACAGTTTTTAGCTTAGGGCATGACAGGCGTGCCAGAAAAATATAACTGTGTCTACCCTGTAATGCAAAACATTACAGGGACTAAATATGCAAATAAACATAAAATATTTCAAAGATTTTTGTAAATCTTTGGTGCAATACCCCAATTCAATAAAATGAAAGCACACTTCATCTTGACATTTCTGCATTTAGTTTAAGCACTTCTTGCACTGATTTAAACTCATATGACACATTTTGGTTCACATACTTGATTTGTTTCAAGTTTAATATTAACTTTTACAGCTGATTCCTCCTTCACAAACTATTTAGTTGCAATTCAAATGGTAGAATACTCATTTGGCCAACAAGTTTGTGCGGGTGTAAAAAACAGCAACTGCACAAATGAGTGAATCCTCATTTGTGTGACTCACATATAGATGAGTTCAAGTTTTATATAGTTTAGGCAACAGAGTGCAACACCCCTTTTGGAATGTACCTCACAAGACATCTGCAGCAGCTGGAAAGGCCACAGAAGTACTTCACGAAGAGGATTACTGGCCTCAAACAAATGCCGTACACTGACCGCCTCAAAAAGCTCCAGCTTTACTCCGTCGCATATCGCCTACTACGAGGTGATCTCTGCCTAACATACAAAGCTATGTCAAACCCAGAGCTGTTGGACATGCCACACCTAAGGAAATCCCAATCCCTGTGAGCTACATGCTCTAGGTACCTAAACCTTGTCGCCGCAATAAACAGGAAACGCCGGAGGGATAGATTCCTGTCCCAGGGTCTTCCCATACTCTGGAACATGCTACCCATCTATGTCAAGCAAAGTTCTTCATTAGCACTCTTCAAGAAAAATTCTGATGAGTGGATGGGAAATAGGAAATACACCCCGGGGATCACTTCTGTGTCTCTGCTTGACAGTGGCATAGGAAAATAACTTTCTTGGGTGGCGTAAGCCAGGGAACCTTGTTCATAGGTTCATAGGTTCATAGGTTCATACTAGGCTATCTGCCCAAGGGCATTTATAAGCCTAGCCCATAGTTATTTGGCTTTCGCCACCCCTTTAGTTTGAATAAAACTATGCCTATTATTTTGCTGTGCCTCTGTCAAGCAGTGACACTGAAGTAATCCCTGGGGTATATCTGCGATCCCCCATCCATTGGTCAAGATTTCTCTTGAACAAGGCCAGCGAGGTGCTCTGCCTCACATGTACCGGGATTTTGTTCCACAGCATAGGGAGTCTCTGGGTGATGAATCTGTCCCTCCAGCACGTTCTATTAATAACCGTGTCAAGGTTTAAGTCTCCCGCCCTTGTGGTTCTGAGGGATCTAGATTTTTTGAGGTGAAGCATATTTATCAAATCAGGGTTTGACATGGCCTTATATGTCAGGCACAGGTCACCTCTGAGCAAGCGGTATGAGACTGAATAGAGCTGGAGTTCTTTCAGTCGGGCAGCATAAGACATATTTTGAGACCCTTTATCCTTTTGGTGAGGAACTTTTGGGGCCTTTCCAGCTGCTGCAGGTGTCGGGTCAGATACATTCCGAATGGGGCATTGTACTCCATCATAGGTCTAATGAGTGATGAGTACAGGGGGACGATGACCTCCCTTGATCTAGATGTGAATCCCTTCATGATCAGGTGGGCAATGTAAAAGGTTTTCCTAACTACTTTAGCAACATGAGTGTCAAGCGAAGGCTACTGTCAACCTGGGTCCCCAGATCCCTGATGACTTCTTCTGTGCTCAGTGGATTGCCACCTATATGGTAGCTAGGGGTAACCTTGTTTTTCCCGAAGGGTATGACTATGCATTTCTTGGCATTTAACTTTAGGCCATGGCTCTGGCACCAGTTATCCGTTTCTGTGAGGCCCTTCTGAAGGATATCTGTGTCAGATGTGTTTTCGACTATGGCGCCCAGTTTGCAGTCATCTGCACACTTTGTCAGCCATAACCCTCCTGTGTTTGCTTGTACTTCAGAAAAGTAGATGCCGAACAAGAGTGGACCCAGGACTGAGCCCTGTGGGACATCACTTGTGACAGGCTTTGAGTCTGACATGGCTCCAGCAACTCTGACCCTGTGGGTTCTGTCACTTAGCCAGTTTGCAACCCATCTTGTGATGTATGGGTTTACATTCAAGCTGATGAGTGTTTTGATGATACCTGAGTGGGGTATTGTGTCGAAGGCCTTTGCCAGGTCAAGGTAGGCTGTATGGACTGCCTTTCCCTCATCAATGGCCTTGGTGACTGTCTCGAAAAAGTCAACCAAGTTTAAAAGGCATGATCTGCCTTTGACAAAGCCAAACTGGGTTGGATCCAAAGTCTGCAAGTTCCCTATGTCTTTATTTATGAGTTCCATTATGATCCTCTCCATGGCTTTGCAGATAAGGCTTGTCAAGCTAATGGGACGGTAATTTCCAGGGTCGGTGGAAGCACCGCCCTTGTGAAGTGGGACCACAGTCGCCGTGCGCCACTCCTTGGGTACGTATCCTGAGGTGAGGCTAAGATTAAACAGCTGTCCTAACTGCGGGTTTAATTCCTCATTGAGTTCGTGGAGCACACAGCCGGGGACACCATCCGGTCCCATGGATGCTGTGTTTTTGCTTTGGAGAGAGCAGTTCTCACCTGGGCGTTGGAGATGTTTGGGGGGGCTACAATCCTCTGGTATAGATATCTCTCCTTTTGGAGGGGGGGAGAAGTTTGCACTGAACCTGTCAGCCAGTATGTTGGCAATGTGTGTAGGTTCAGTAATCTTCACATCATTTTGAACTAATTCTGAGCATATCTGGGAGTTTCCTCCTAGGTTTCTAACATAGCTAAAGAAGGCCTTATGATTGTCTTTTGAGTCCTTGGCGATTTTGCTCTCAAAATTTGCCTTGGATGATTTTATGAGAGCTCTTAGTTTTTTACTTATAATGATCAAAGGTGTCTTACCTTTCAAGGATTTTGCTCTATCTTGTAGTAGCTTCCTCCTTTTGTTGTAGAGCTTGTTTATGGCTGGGGTCCACCAGACTGGACGCTTGCCTTTGGTACAAAGAGTCTTAGTTTTGTTTGGGATTGCCTGATCCATGCAGTCCTGTAGGTGCTGGTAGAAGGCATTTGTAAGTGATTCAGCGGTTTGAGTAATGTTTACCACTGGCTCAGGGGCCTTAAAGGAGACCACACTAGTTTTTAGAAGTGTGAAGTCGGCTTTTGAGAAATTTTTCACTGTGGTCTTTTTTATTTCAGGTGGGGGCGGGATGAGGACCTCCAGCGAGATTAGTTTATGATCTGATCTCACCAGTGAGGGGTATACTTCCGGTGTTGAACATTTTGATCCCATGTTCGTGATGATGAGATCAAGTATGTTTTCTCCTCTTGTGGGGATGGTGACTAGTTGTTCCATGGCATTTGAGTTTATGAACTCCAGGAACCTTTGGGCTAGAGTGTTTGGGCTTGAGTATTGTTCCCAGTCTATATTAGGGTAGTTGAAGTCACCTAGTATGATGGTGTTTGGAGATACATTTATCCCCTCCATTGTTTTCAGGAAGGCCATGTGAGGTTCCTGAGTTTGAGAGGGTGGCCTGTAACATGCTATAAATTGCAGAGCAGTCTTGCCTATGGTTAATTGCACCTGGATGGTCTCCGATGCATCATGCATTGCCACCAACCTTGAGGTGTGGGTGTCCTTTATGAATATGGACACCCCCTCCTTTCTTGGTGTTGTCCGGATTTTGGGGCCGGAACGCATGATATGAGGTGAAACCTGCTAGTGCTGGGGTGCTCTCAGGAGCCTTGAACCAGGTTTCTGTCACAGCACAGACATCGATGTTCTCCATACTGAGAAGGGCCTCGAGTGCGTGCATCTTGAGATTGAGACTTCTGGCATTGAGCAGCATTACCCTTAGTTTTTTTACTTTTTTGTCTTCTAGGGTGGTAGGTTTAGAATTTGAGTCTTGCCTAAAAAAGGCGCTATGGGGGTGGCAAGAGCCTTTGCCAATATCCGGAAGCCTAGGGGTGACAGGTGCAAGCCGTCCCTTGCGAAGCAGCGTGGCTTGTCCAGCATGTCATCCCAGGCAGACAGACATTGGATCCCCTTTGAATGACACCAGAATTTAAGCCAATTATTAAAGCTGATCATCTTATCACTGTATTGTGGCATCATTCTAGGTGAAGGTAGGATACTGCTCAAGGTCAGGGTCATACCTGCCTGGGCTACATAATCAGAGAGCTCCTCAATGTCTCTTTTCATGTAGTCCAAGGAAGTACGTCTCAGGTCGTTGACACCAGCGTGGACAATGACTGAGTCGTACTTGTACCTGCTGTTGAGAGACCTGAGTGCTTGTGTTATGTGGCGGATTCTAGCGCCCGACAGGCAGCTTACTGTGACCTTCTCCTTACTCAGTCTGGTGAGCGGACGCCAGTGTGTCTGACTATGGAGTCACCTATGACAAGTATGTTTGGTGTTGTATTTGGCCTTAAGGGCAGTGACTGCTTTGCACACTGATTTTGTTGTTTATGTGTTGTTTGTGTGGTGTATTGAGTTTGCAGTTGCTTGGGTGTCTGCTTTGGAGGCCTCTGCTGTTTAGGTAAATTTTACTCAGAGCCTCGAGTATGTCTTAGTGTGTTTATGTGTTTGATTCAGTGGTGTGGTTGAGTTATGTGAGACTGGTATTGTGGTGTGTGTAGTTGCCTTCTCCTCCTGCCTGGTCTTGCCAGTCCTGAGTTGAGAGAGCTCAGCCTCCAGTCTGGCTAAATAGCTGCATCTCTCACAAGTGTTAGTGTTACGTGGGAGGAGGAGAGGGTTGTCCGTGTACATGAGGCAATTGTAACATTGTCTCAGAATTCCCAGATTCACCAACTGGGCAGGAGAGGACGCCAGCATCTGACCCTTCGACATGCTAGAAAGAATTATGAGTTGGTATGAGACAGAAAAGTAGTGGGTTTAGCAGGGAAGTGGGCACTCCTGGGGGGGTTTTGCTAGTGAGTGATTTGTATAATATAGGAGTGCTTGACCTGCAAAGAGAATGCTTATAAGACAAGGGATATGCTTATAAGACAAGTGCTGAGCTTTTTGAGAAGAAAAAGCTATTTGGAACAAGTGCTGCACTTTTTAGTGTAGGTGTAAACTGTTTAGGTTCCTAACAGAGCAGTTCTAAGGGAAAAATTGAAGAACAGACTTTCTGGACCCAGAAAGAGTTTAACCTTGTTTAACCGGCGCTGCCCGATGCTGCTCAAGTGGCAAGCGTGCTTGATAGCAGGGGCTGGAAAGAAGCAGGAATAGACCCAAAAGGGAAAATAAAACTACAATTTCAAGTCAGTAACCACCTCTACGGGGGGCAGGGAAGCTGCTCAATGTTAGTCACTGCCACTGATCAACAGAGAGACCCTCCTTCAGCCCAAGCAAAAATGGCCTCACAGAAATTTTCAAACAGTTCAGGAACAGCAAGCCTGTAACTGAACTTTTTTAACTCTCAGAAAAGTGGGAAAAAAGCAAGATTTTTTTTTTGTTTTTGTTTTTTACAGAGATAGCAGAGGTTCACAAGTAATATCAAGTTATAACAGTGCAGTAAATGACCCCACACAAGAGTGCTAGGTCAAGGACAGAAAATATGCAAGTTTTAAGAAAAAAAGATTTAAAATTAAGTGCAAACAGGAAATTCAGCAAACAGCTTTTGGTTGTGCTCTAAATACAGCTACTAATACAGAAATCAAGTTTAACAAGTCAGAAAATGCTCAATCTAGGCAGCTATGCAGAAAAACTTAGCAAATAAACAGAGAAAAAATACTTAAAATCTCAAAAGTGGCTCCCTTCTTCTCTCAGCGTTTTTTCCTCTTGGAGGGTGCTTCACCAACAGCCAACAAGCCTGAAAAGACGCCCAAACCACGAGGCAACTAGGTTTTAAGAGAGGAAGATGAAGGAGTTATGGAAATGACCCTCAGTGGCCAATAAAACTACAGTTTCAAGTCAGTAACCACCTCTACGCGGGCAGGGAAGCTGCTCAATGTTAGTCACTGCCACTGATCAACAGAGAGACCCTCCTCCAGCCCAAGCAAAATGGCCTCACAGAAACTTTCAAACAGTTCAGGAACAGCAAGCCTGTAACTGAACTTTTTAACTCTCAGAAAAGTGGGAAAAAGCAAGATTTTTTTTTTGTTTTTGTTTTTACAGAGATAGCAGAGGTTCACAAGTAATATCAAGTTATAACAGTGCAGTAAATGACCCCACACAAGAGTGCTAGGTCAAGGACAGAAAATATGCAAGTTTTAAGAAAAAACGATTTAAAATTAAGTGCAAACAGGAAATTCAGCAAACAGCTTTTGGTTGTGCTCTAAATACAGCTACTAATACAGAAATCAAGTTTAACAAGCCAGAAAATGCTCAAGCTAGGCAGCTATGCGTAAAAACTTAGCAAATAAACAGAGAAAAATACTTAAAATCTCAAATGTGGCTCCCTTCTTCTCTCAGCGTTTTTTCCTCTTGGAGGGTGCTTCACCAACAGCCAACAAGCCTGAAAAGACACCCAAACCACGAGGCAACTAGGTTTTAAGAGAGGAAGATGAAGGAGTTATGGAAATGACCCCTAGTGGCCAATAAAACTACAGTTTCAAGTCAGTAACCACCTCTACGGGGGGCAGGGAAGCTGCTCAATGTTAGTCACTGCCACTGATCAACAGAGAGACCCTCCTCCAGCCCAAGCAAAAATGGCCTCACAGAAACTTTCAAACAGTTCAGGAACAGCAAGCCTGTTGGCTAGGCTTACATAGGCCCTTGGGCTGATAGCCTAGTACCTACCTATGAACCTATGTACCTATGAACCTATGAATTAGGGGCGTGCATGAAAACAAATGTCTGACTGAAAAGGTGGTAGATGTGAAAATGCACAAAATCATGTTATACTTAAAAATCCACTACCAAACATTAGCAGACCAGAGTTCCGCTGTGGCGACCCCAAACCCGGGATAAGCCGAAAGACACAACAAATATATATATATATATATATATATATATATATATATATATATATATATATGTGTGTGTGTGTGTGTGTGTGTGTGTATGTGTGTGTGTGTGGGTGTATGTAGGATACATATGTCAAATGTGGATTGTTGCACTGTAAAAAGTCTGAATTGTGTTTGCTTAATTTCTTTTTAATGATTGTACAATATATGAAGCTTTGCTCCCCAGGCATCTGCTAAATAGGGATTTATGACAAACCCAGTCTGACTATTTAGGTAAACAAAGGTAGAATAAAATAAAATAAATCTTTAGTTTTTTTTTTTTTTTTTTACTGTGACAATTATTATTTTACTCATGCCTTTTCTCTATTTGTGGTGTCCACCCTTTTTATAATTACAAACATCTGGATAATAATACCTTTTGCCTTTAACATGATTAGCTTGTATTTCATGAGTACACGACTAACTTTTACCTTGTGTTTCATCAACTGTAATGTATCTCTGTTTGTGATCTCCATGCTCAAGCCAATCTTGAATACCTCTGGAAACCTTGCGTTCATTTCAGAAAGATGTTTCCTCTGGCAAGATGCACTGAGAACGTGACTCATGAGTTTATCATTAATTGCTTCATTTAAACTCTAACCAGATTTACAGTTCACATCACATTACTTTGGTGCAGTATCTAACCGTGTTACATTAAATTTTTCTGAAGTTGCCAGCAATTTTGGCACACAATGTCCATTTAACATTTCTGCATTCTGGCTGTAGGCACTATCCTTTGCTTTTTGCAGTTGAACTAGATTCTGAAGCAAACTGTATGTGGGGGAACTCAAAACATTGAATAATGTTGCCACATTTTCTGCAGGAATGATGTATTCCAGGAAAAAAAAAGCATGTTCAGTTCTGTTTATGTATGCAGATAAAGATAGGATCAGTGGTTTAAATTCTGTGACGTTTCCCAACTGAGTCATTGATAACATTGTTGCCACTTTTTCTTCTTTGCATATTAAATACTTTGAAGAAATTCACCTGGAGGCCCGGACATACTTGGAGCCACTTTATTACAGTGTACACCATGAGCATTGACCGTGAGCTTACTCTTATAGTTACTTGAACTATTAACTACACCACAGTAAACAGGCACTGAATACTGCACTCTGTGCAGATGCTCTGGGCAGGAACCTCTTATTTTGTTTAGCTTCAGTGCATCTGTAGACTACTGAAATGTACATGGATGTAGTTGGAAAAGCCTATGATTTTTCTAATTAACCTGTGTGCTACAGCTAACATGTAAGCCACTGCCCTACCCCCACCCCTGTCCTATATATTTTTCCAGCTGTACCAAGCATCACTGAACTCATGTGCTGACTGACTGACATTGTTCTATGGACCCCCTTCACCCTGAGTAAAATAATGCTACTTTATGTCCATTTTGAACTCCACTCATTTAGTTGTCAGGCCAGTAGATACAGTTTCCATTTGGCTGCTTGATGCTTGTGTGCTAATTTTGTACTTACTTAGGCACGATTGCTCAGGAATGTGTTTTTGTCACTTTTTTGTGTGTTCCATATTGTAATGATGTTAGTAGGTTAAGTGTGTATGAAGTATACGGCTGTAAAGACTGAGCTCACAGCAACTTGGAAAAAGAGTAAGGTATGTTTTATGTTTTTCTTTAATGATACTTCTTTCTTTGTGCTGGAGTGACTTCAGAGTATGAATGTATAAGTAAGATGGTGTGGGGGTGGTGAAGCTTCCCTTTATGAATGCCTGTGTTTTTTTAATTATTGTTCAAAACTCAGTAATATTTAAATACTTATCTTTAGGTTGTGTGCCCAAGTTACTGGATTTCATGCTGTATTAACCTAGAAATGTGATTAGAGCTGCTGTATTTTGAAAAAAGATAGCAGATCTCTAGATAATGGTAGAGCCATTTATAACCACTGCATAGATGCTAGTGCCATCAGACTATGTGATCAGTATATTTTCCAACCCTATCCTACGGTTTGATATGCACATGCTAAAAAGGATCTCTCCTGACAGTGAACCCTGTGGCACTCTATTGTTTCCTGAGTCAGCACTTCCCTCCATCAGCAGAGTACCATCCACTATTTCTAGACAGTCAACCAGTTTATTATACATTACACCAGTCTGTACCACACTCCACACAGTTCACTCTACTGATTAACTTCCTGTGAAATATGTTAAGAATCTTACTAAAGTCTAACTATATCCCATTCACAAGGGTCCCTTTCATCATCTCACTGATAATTCAGTTGTAGAACTGGCACAAGCTTGGCTAGCATGACCACTGCTGCCAGATGCTGTGCTGTTGGTCATCTGCAGCTGAGTTAGCATTTATCGACTCTGCTAGCCTGCCCACAGAATCATTTCCATAACCTTCTTTGGGACAGATGTGACATTAACATGGCTATAAATTTTCAGCTGTTTCTTAGCTCCTATTATGTGTCAGAGAACTACTGTCACCAATCTCTAGCCCTTTGGTACCACTCTTTTATTTACGGAATACTCTGTAGTTCTGACAGCTGGTTACCAAGCCCCATTGCCAGCTTTTTCTGTGTCTGCATTTTATAGTGCATCTTTTTTTCCATCAATGATGCTCCTTTTTCATGTCTCCCACTCACTTTCTCATGTCCATTTGTCTCTGTCCATGCCAACTGTGCCTTCTCATGTATCTATTTGTCTCTGTCTATACTGACTGTGCCTTCTCATGTGTCCATTTGTCTCTGTCCATGCCGACTGTGCCTTCTCATGTGTCCATTTGCCTCTGTCCATGCTGAATGTGCCTTCTTATACTGGAACCCTACTTCATGCTTCACATGTACAATAGTTATAAAACCTCATTCAGTGTTTATGAATAGCTATAGCATTTTCAGGCTTCTCCCCCCTGCTTACAGTAACACGATGTCCTGTTAAATCTTCCATTCTTCCCCAAAGTATTTCAAGAATTTATTTAGCCCATCCCTTATCACACCATACCCCTCTGACAGCCTCCCTCCCTCTGTAGGGCTACTTGGGGTCTTTTGTTGCCTTTTTGGTGTACTCATGGGACCCCCCCTATCTTTTTGCCATTTTTGTATGCTCTCCTGTATTTATTGATCATTCTTCTTAATTTCTCTCTTTTAAGTCAGAACATTTTGTCTTCTCTTCCTACTCTTTTGTTTGATACAGGACATCGTTCCCCTTCTTACTACATTTTTTGAACAACACTACAGCTTTTCCACTTTTCTCAGTTCCAAGACACCCTTATATTGCATTTCTTAATGATTTTTGTTTTTTTTTTATATTTTGCTGTATTAGGGGATATTCTAGTGAAGTAGGTGGGTTCTAAAATATTTCTATAAATGCAAATTCATTTTTCTAACATTTGCTAAGTACATTTTTCAGGATTGCTAAAACTGGGTATCTATCAAATGTAAATTGCTGCTATGCAAAATTCTTTTTTTGCAACAGCTTTTGTTGGACTGTTGGGGTCAGATAGTTCCTGCACCCCTGTATTTGTTTTTAAAACAGAAGTGGTTTATGTTTCAGTGGGCAGGGTTGTATTTGAGGAATGCAAGAAAGGCATTTGTGATCCCTAGAGGCAAGGATGGAGTATTATGCATTAGAGGGCAAAGTATGTGTCAGCAAGGGCATGCCTGATCGTGCCAGAAGATACAAACAAAAGAGGAAGAAAATGTAAAAGATAAAAAGGCAGAAAGAGAATATATATGTAAATAAGCCATACATGTCAATCTGTGAGTTTTCTAAGATGACCTCAAAAAAAGTATTTGGGAGTGTGCTGTTGTCCTTGAACACACACTGTATTTTTGCCAAGGCACCACAATAACAACAAGTGGCTTTGGAAAAGCGGTAGCTATTCATGCGCTGATACCTTCCTAACTGCCTCTCCCCGTGACTGAGTTAAATTGCACTGAAACTGACACGTGCTGGGAAGATTATGACTGTCATGCACACCGCATAAGACTTAGGAAGTTCATTTCAGATTAATATCCAGTAGGTGTCATAGTAGATGGCATTACACTTTGTGTGTGTGGGGGGTAGGGGGTGGGAGCAGATAGATTAAGGAGATCCTTTAAGCAGTGACAGGACAGAGGGTGGTACTGGAAGCCAGTAGTAGTTTGACACTGTAATATTTCAAGTAGACTGATGCAGTTTTACTGTGTGTGAGAGATTGCTGAGACCAGCTGGGGACTTCCAGCCCTGTGATGCTAAGTCCCCAGCTTCCTCTTCTGTCACTCGATTGCTGCTGTTGGTGTGCTGCCTACCAGAGAGGGGCCCTGTGCAGTCTGCATAGTCATGTGGAAGCCCTCTGGCTGGCTGTCCTCCCTTTTCTTTCTCTCTCTCTCTCTCTCTCTCTGACTACTTTCATAACTTGGCCTTGTGCCTTGGAGGCTGGAGCTTTGAAACAGAGCCACTGTTCGTTTAAAATAGCTTTGCACTGGGTGGAGAATTAGGGGGGAGCAAGGCTTGCCTGAGGGCCCCACAGACACTATGAATTACTTTATTGTTAGGCCCTTCTTCTGTAACCTTTTCACTACCAGTAATGTTTAATCTTGTAGCAGAACTTAAGCCATAGGAAAAAGTACTACTCTTTTTTTATTTTTATTTTTTTTTTCAAATTATAGCTCTGGAATAGCTTTAAGGCTTTCAAACCAAAATAAAGGTTTGATCACTTTAATGTTCTCTCCAATGACAAGCCAATGTTACTTGAAACCAAATAGTTACTCCACACCCTTTCTAAAGGGACTTTGGCTGAAACTCTCTAAGGAGTATGTATGTTAAGAATCTGTAGGGAACATGATTCCTTTATGAGACAGCAACACAGAAGGTGAATCATTTATTGTTATTATTTTATACATCATATTATGGAGCACTGCAGCTACACCTTTCCAGTGAATGTGTGAGTTTAAAATGAAATGATGCAAATCTGATGGCCAGAGTCTGAATCCAGTAATAGCTACTCATTGAGTGACCCTGAGTTGTTGTGTCTTTCGGCTTTTCCCGGTTAGGGGTCGCCACAGTGGAACTCTGGTCCGCTAATGATTGGCAGTTGATTTTTACGTGCTGAGTTGCCAGCCCTAACGCACAACCTTCAATGAAGGTACGCCCATTCAAGCATGTCTCCACGCAGAAGACACTCTAGCTAAGAGTCGAACCGGTCAGCGTCTTACTGTGAGACGACAACGCTGAGTAAGTCATTTAATCTCCCTGTGATATGTATGTTTTCTAGCCATTGCTTTGGTTCTGCCCAAGACCTTCAGTACTTTTCAGCATTCAGCTCTCCTCAAGCAACTCACATAGGTCTTTCTCTGAATATTACTAACTATTCTCTTTGTATATAAGCCAATGGACCCATGCAGCCCTATTCTTTTAAAATCAGTCATCTCACCAACATCACTTTCGAATTTCTACAGGATTGCAGAATTCAAATGTTTTGATTTTAAGAATTATTGTGCTATAGTTTATAACCATAATTTGTTTCTGTATGGTTAAATGTGAATGACAATGCAATCTGTCTCCAATACCCAGTTGCCTGAAATGTTCAACAGGAAAATAAAAGTAGAACTCCATGGCTAAGAAATATGATTGAACTATCAGTGTTGTAATAATGTACCTGACAAAAACAAAAGTTATACTTGTTTACCAGTGACTACTGTACCGGAGCTATAACTAGCCCTCTGCCATAGCTTTGTCTGTTCTTTCCTGTGAATTTGCACCAGATGCCTATTCAGAAATACTTAGGTATGAAGTTGGACTCCCACATTGTCCTTTTGAGATATATTAGCTCAAAGTAAGTTAGCAGATAATATCAAGCTGTCTCTGCTACACCAGAAATTCAGTTATCCCAATATGTTTCAGCCCCTTACAGCCTCATTTACCAAGCTGAAAGTAAACCTGTGTTCAGGCATTCACTGCTATACTCTGGTACTTTGCCAGCTTCATAGTATATCTTCACATTTTAAATACTCTGGCCATATAGCAGACTATACGATGCTGGTGAGCTTTGTTCTAGGTGTATGTTTCTTTTTCTGTACTTGCATGCTGTCATGCCACCCTACAATATAACTAATGACAATAGATAGACTCAGTATTTCAATGTTATGATGCAACTTTATTTCTGGACATAATGGCAGCATACTGAAAGCAGTGTTTCCATCTTAGCATCTTCTTCCATACTAAGCTGAGTACTATATGCATTATGGGTACTAAACAGTTTCAAAAGTTCAAACACATTTACACACATACACACACGCATGCACGTGCACACACACACACACACACACACACACACACACACACACACACACACACACACACACACACACACACAGGCTATTTCATTATTTATTTGTTTCATTTGTCCTTTGTTGGCCAGGTTAGTCCCATTAGTCTGTAGTCAGTGTGCCATGCTGACATGTCACGTTATTACATTAGTGAATCAAAATCTAAGCAAAGCTTTATGAATCACAAAAGGAAAGCATACAGTGTGCTTCTGCTATTGGTAAAAATAAAAGTATAAAAAAATATAAAAGTATAAAAACTGCAAAACACTTGTTTTATATATATAATATACTATCTCTGCAGTGACACAACCATAACCAAAAGAGAAACTTCCTTACCTAAGCATTAGTCACTGACGGTGACAACCCTAACAGCTGTGTCAAGGAGATGTGCATGTGTGCCATATGCGTGCGTGTGTTGCGGGGGGTTTGCCCTCTGCAAAAATATAGATTGTGTTCTTTCAAATTTTTGTGATTTGAACTAGTGTGTATTTGAATCGTTGTGAGTTGAATCATTTAAGTCGTATGACAAATGTCTGAAATTTTGATACAGTAAATGCCATACACTTTCTCTCTTTCTCTCTCTATAAAGGCCGAAACATAGATGTCCACAGCTAATGGGTTTGGTTTTATTGGCCTGAGCATAACCATAAAGACTTAAAAAGTAAAAAAGTCATAGACATTCAGAAGCTATGTAGCTGACACAATTGTTGTCCTTAGGAGGCAATTTTCATATATCCCATGGACCTCCATTACAGGAGGTTTTAAGTATCATACAGTGAAAATATCAGCTTGGCTGGGTTTTTCTTGCAGTTTTGACTGAATGATTTGTCCATGTGACCTTTTTGGCCATTGGTTTGGATATTAGTTGGGATATTTTGCAGGTGCCTTAATCTATACAGGTATCAGCTGGGATTAAAGACCCTGGGTTTCTGAAGTCTAGCCAAACTATCCACTTATGCTGTGCTGACGAGGTAATAAAAAGGCTGAAACAGTATTGCCCATAGCTAGTGGGGTTTGGCTTTATGGGCTTGAATGTAACCATAAAGACTTACTTAGCTGAAACACTTAATGTCCTTAAGGGGTCATTTGCATGTATTCCATGGTCCTGCTTTATAAGAGGCATAAGTTACCACACAGTGAAAATTCTTGCTTGGCTGGGTTTTTCTATTTTTTGGCAGAATCACATTAGGCTTCAAGTTACTCTGGATCGCCTCATGACTCAACTTGGATTTGGAGATTTCACCTTTATCTTGGGTAGCTGGCTAAGGGAGTATACATGACAATATCTGTATACTTTGGTTAGTGAACGATGTCATCCTTACTTCAATCATCAGGGCAAGACTCTTTTTGGATTTTCAGCTTTCTGGTTGAAACTGCTCAGGACTGTCCTGGATATATCTTTGGTTATGTCTTACAATAGCACTAATCATGCATTTGTATGGTATAGGATCATGGTTTATCCATGCTTTCTGTTGTAATTGGAGAGGTAAAGTTTGGGTGGACTATCACCCATCTTAGAATTTGTAAGAATCTTGCTTTTTGATTGTTTTTCCTGGACAAATTTGGAAGGAACACTCATTGGATTAAATTGGATTAAAAAATAAATATAATACTCATGATTTGTCAACCAAGCATCAGCTGTGCAGAGCTTACTCCAGTATCACTGTACGGAGTAGAATGGTAATACATATGAGCTTTGTGAGAATTAGATTGGTGAAGAGTTTTTCTTACAGACTGGACTGTTCTTTCATCAGCTCATTTGGACTGTGAGTAATGAACATAATAGTGACTGGTGACTTCAAAGCAAGGGGCAAGGAAGGAAGCAATTGAATAAATGGGGCTAAATGGAATGGGGATTAGCTATATTGTGGCAGGTCAGTGACCATTTACCATCAGCCTCAGAGACCACTCATTCTAGGCACTTTATTATATAATCTTGTCCGACTATGATCAACAGATCTAGCCTTAGGTGAAATAGTGCCCTAGACAAAGATCATCAGGGTACCCCCCACCATTGCACATGGGTTCTCCCTGCATCGAGCCCCCCCCCCTGTTTCCTCCTATCCTGACATCACAACATCCAGACAGATTACTTCTTTCTTGTTTTTTCATGTTTTCTGTTATCCTTTAGCATTTTCCTTCATTCTTTCAATACTCCCTAACTGGCCTCAACAGCACTATAATAACTGTTGAGGAAGTAACTGAATTAAGCCAGGCAGCTCCCTGAAATCATGGGGTACAAGATGGTCTTAAGGGCGTTGTAAAGCTTTTTCCAAAATTCATGAGCAGGAAAAGAAATTCAATCTTGTTTTTTGTTATTTCAAGGAAGAAATGAGTTGTAGCCAAAGCTTACTGTTCAACTCTGACCAACTAGCAGTTCCCAAAAAATTGAGAAGACAAGTGCTTGTCAGGATATATAAATCATATCTGGGAATAATACCTTGCTTCTCTACCCTCCAGAAAATAAGATAATTACCTTCTAAGTATTCCTTTGGTGTTAGATTGTGATGAAAATAAAAGAACAATGCCAAAAAGTGCATTGTCATCCCTTTTGGTAAAAACTCTGTACCCATGAACTACCACATAGGCGGTAGTCTACTTAACACCGAAAGTGTGATGAGAGACCTTGGGACACAAGTGGACAGTAGTCTCTCCTTTGATAATCACATCACTACAGTAGTCAGGAAATCCTTCTACGTGGCACACCTCATCACAAAAGGTTTCTCATCCAGGAAAAAAGAGGTAATTGTTCCCCTCTACTCATCACTCATTAGACCCATTATAGAGTACAATGCCCCTTTTGGTATGCACCTCACAAGACATCTACAACAACTGGAAAGGCCACAGAAATACCTCACAAAGAGGATTATCGGCCTCAAACAGATGCCCTACGCAGACCGTCTCAAAAAACTCCAGCTTTACTCTGTCGCATATCTCCTACTCAGAGGCGATCTCTGCCTAACATACAAAGCTATGTCAAACCCAGAGCTGTTAGACATGCTCCACGTAAAGAAATCCCAATCCCTCTGAGCTACGTGCTCTAGGGACCTAAACTTTGTCACCACAATAAACAAAACATGTTGGAGGGATGGATTCCTGTCCCAGAGACTTCCCATATTCTGGTACAAACTACCTATCTATATCAAACAAAGCTCCTCATTAGCACTCTTCAAGAAAAATCTTGATGATTGGATGGGAGATAGGAAATTCACCTTGGGGATCACTTCTGTGGCTCTGCATGACAGGTGCACAGGAAAATAATTTTCTTGGGTGGCAAAAGCCAGGGTACCATTTGGCTAGGCTTATATAGGCCCTAGGGCCAATAGCCTACTACCTACCTATGAACCTATGAACAGATGGCCCAATTAGATATTTCAAGTTGCTGCTGACAGGCATATATACAACATGCTTCCTCACCCTACCCAAAAGGGACCACATTATGTGTACTACTCTGATGTTAGACAAGCACAAAAGTGAAAAAAACAAATGTCTGCAGTAATATATTTCAACTTGTTGCTGTCGCTCTATATATATTTATATCTATTTATGTACACACACACACACACACACACACACACACACACACACACACACACACACACACACACACACAGCATGCTGCCTTACTCCTACCCAAAAAAAAACAACTGCCCATATAAACATCAGATGTTTGAGTGCGAGTAAAGTGAAAAATAATGATTACTGTAATGTATTCCATCCTTTTGCTCTTAGATAGTGCATTACCCTTAGAAAAGCTGTACTGAACTTCTGTGTACACTTCTGAGGTCTGATTGTGAAGAATGTTAAAGAAATAATGATCATGCTGTCACTAGGCCACACACAAGCTCTAATGATGGTCTATTCACACTTCTGAGCAGGGCTATTTTTAGAAGAGGTAGGATCCAGGTCAGAGGTCCTCCTACAAAGCATGTGACAAAATACAGCTGATGGTCTGGGACAAGAAACCAAAACAATGGGATAAAACTCACACAGAGACATGGAGTATATGCAGACAGAGGGAACCACAACCAAGGACTCAGCCAGAGAACCAATATCTGTGAGAAGGCAATGTTATTTGCTGTACTACTGTGCCAATAATCAGTTGCTGGCACAAACATCCTGACCATACCGCAACATATAACCACCTACTGTGTACAATGCTGATGTCTGAATGTGGCAGAAGGTGAAAGACATTATGACCAACTTGTTACATTTAGATAC